>NC_082371.1:2277514-2544551 GCF_027477595.1 Haemorhous mexicanus | reverse complement strand
TGACAATGACCCCAAAGGAGGGGGTGACAGTGACCCCAAATGGGGATGGTGACCCCAAAGGGTGACAGTGACCCCAAATGGGGATGGTGACCCCAGAGGGTGACAGTGACCCCAAATGGGGATGGTGACCCCAAAGGGTGATGATGGTCCCAAATGGGGGTGACAATGACCCCAAAGGAGGGGGTCACAATGATCCCAAATGGGGATGGTGACCCCAAGGGGTGACAGTGAACCCAAAAGGGGATGGTGACCCCAGAGGGTGACAGTGACCCCAAAGGGGGATGGTGACCCCAAAGGGTGATGATGGTCCCAAATGGGGGTGACAATGACCCCAAAGGAGGGGGTCACAATGATCCCAAAGGGGATGGTGACCCCAAGGGGTGACAGTGAACCCAAATGGGGATGGTGACCCCAGAGGGTGACAGTGAACCCAAATGGGGATGGTGACCCCAAAGGGTGGTGATGGTCCCAAATGGGGGTGACAATGACCCCAAAGGAGGGGGTCACAATGATCCCAAATGGGGATGGTGACCCCAAGGGGTGACAGTGACCCCAAAAGGGGATGGTGACCCCAGAGGGTGACAGTGACCCCAAAGGGGGATGGTGACCCCAAGGGGTGACAGTGAACCCAAAAGGGGATGGTGACCCCAGAGGGTGACAGTGAACCCAAATGGGGATGGTGACCCCAGAGGGTGACAGTGAACCCAAATGGGGATGGTGACCCCAGAGGGTGACAGTGAACCCAAATGGGGATGGTGACCCCAGAGGGTGACAGTGAACCCAAATGGGGATGGTGACCCCAGAGGGTGACAGTGAACCCAAATGGGGATGGTGACCCCAGAGGGTGACAGTGAACCCAAATGGGGATGGTGACCCCAGAGGGTGACAGTGAACCCAAATGGCGATGGTGACCCCAGAGGGTGACAGTGAACCCAAATGGGGATGGTGACCCCAGAGGGTGACAGTGAACCCAAATGGGGATGGTGACCCCAGAGGGTGACAGTGACCCCAAAAGGGGATGGTGACCCCAAGGGGTGACGATGACCCCAAACGGGGGTGACAGTGACCCCAAGGGGTGACGATGACCCCAAACGGGGGTGACAGTGACCCCAAGGGGTGACGATGACCCCAAACGGGGGTGACAGTGACCCCAAGGGTCCGTACCTGATTTGTGGGGGTGGCCGAGGCCGGGCGGGGCCCCCCCGGGCGCGCGGGGGGTGACGTAGCGGATGGACGTCTCCTCCAGGTACTTGTCCACCAGGTCCGGGCACACTGGGAACGGGAATGTCACATGGTGGTGTGACCCCAATGCCCCCATACACTCTGTCAGCGATCCCGTATATCACGATATATCGTGACATATCGCGACAAACACTCAACGGGACACCGTCTTGAGGCTGATGTAGGGCAGCAGGTCGTGGCGGGTGATGATGCCACCCCAATACCCCGATATCACCCCATATATCACGACAGCGACCCCACATATCACTGAACTGACCCCGTATATCGCGATATATCGCGACGGGCACTCACCGGGGCGCCATCTCTTGAGGCTGCCGTAGAGCAGCGGGTTGTGGCGGGTGATGATGTCACCCCGATACCCCCATACACTGACAGTGACCCCGTGTATTGCGAGAGTGACCCCATATATCGCGATATATCGTGACATGGCAGGCACTCACCAAGGCTCTTGAGGCTGATGTAGGGCAGCAGGTCATGGCGGGTGATGATGCCACCCCAATACCCCGTATATCACAACAGTGACCCCGTATATTGTGATATATCGTGACATATCGCGACGGGCACTCACCGGGGCGCCGTCTCTTGAGGCTGACGTAGGGCAGCAGGTCGTGGTGGGTGATGATGTCACCCCAATACCCCCCATATATTGCTACAGTGGCTCTGTATATCACGATATATCGCGACGGGCACTCACCGGGGCGCCGTCTCTTGAGGCTGACGTAGGGCAGCAGGTCGTGGCGGGTGATGATGCCACCCCAATACCCTGATATCACCCTGAATATTGTGATATATCGTGACATATCGTGACGGGCACTCACCGGGGCGCCGTCTCTTGAGGCTGCCGTAGGGCAGCAGGTCGTGGCGGGTGATGATGCCACACCAATACCCCGATATCACCCTGTATATCGCGATATATCGCGACAAACACTCACCGGGGCGCCATCTCTTGAGGCTGCCATAGGGCAGCAGGTCATGGCGGGTGATGATGTCACCCCAATACCCCACATATATTGCTACAGTGGCTCTGTATATCACGATATATCGTGACGGGCACTCACAGGGGCGCCGTCTCTTGAGGCTGCCATAGGGCAGCGGGTTGTGGCGGGTGATGATGCCACCCCAATACCCCGATATCACCCCGTATATTGCGACATATCGTGATATATCGCGACGGGCACTCACCGGGGCGCCGTCTCTTGAGGCTGACGTAGGGCAGCAGGTCGTGGCGGGTGATGATGCCACCCCAACACCCCGATATCACCCCGTATATCGTGACATATCGTGACAGATCGCGACAGGCACTCACTGGGGCGCCGTCTATTGAGGCTGCCGTAGGGCAGCAGGTCACGGTGGGTGATGATGTCACCCCAATACCCCGATATCACAACAGTGACCCCGTATATTGTGACATATCGTGACGTATCGCGACGGGCACTCACCGGGGCGCCGTCTCTTGAGGCTGACGTAGGGCAGCAGGTCGTGGCGGGTGATGATGTCACCCCAATACCCCGTATAACACAACAGTGACCCCGTATATTGTGATATATCGTGACATATCGCGAGGGGCACTCACCGGGGCGCCGTCTCTTGAAGCTGACGTAGGGCAGCAGGTCGTGGCGGGTGATGATGTCACCCCAATACCCCGATATCACAACAGTGACCCCGTATATTGTGATATATCGCGACATATCGCGACGGGCACTCACCGGGGCGCCGTCTCTTGAGGCTGACGTACGGCAGCAGGTCGTGGCGGGTGATGATGCACCCCAATACCCTGATATCACCCCGTATATTGTGATATATCACGATATATCGCGACGGGCACTCACCGGGGCGCCGTCTCTTGAGGCTGACGTAGGGCAGCAGGTCGTGGCGGGTGATGATGCGCAGCAGCTGCAGCAGCTGCCGCAGGTTGCTCTCGTCGCAGCGGCCCTGGCGCTCCAGGGCCAGCAGGAAGTCGCGGCCCGAGCGGATGCGGCCGCGCTCGGCCTCGTCCAGCACGTCCACGAAGAGGAAGGAGAGCACGCGCACGTCGCGGTGCGTCAGCTGCGCGCCCACGATGTCGAACATGCGGTGCAGCGAGTACAGGCCCTGCTCGCGCTCGCCCGGCTCCTCGGGCCACGGCACCGCGCCGCCCGCGCCGCCGCTGGCACTGCCACCGCCTGCGCCGCGCTTCCGGCCCGCCATGGGCACCTGGGGACAATGGGGGACACAGGGACACGGGGTCAGTACAGGACCGGGTCCTCCGGCCATGGCACTGTGCCGCCCGCGCCACCGCTGGCACTGCCACCGCCTGCACTGCGCTTCCAGCCCGCCATGGGCACCTGGGGACATGGGGACAATGGGACACGGGGTCAGTACAGGACCGGCTCCTCGGGCCACGGCACCGTGCCACCCGTGCCACCGCTGGCACTGCCACCGCCTGCCCTGCGCTTCCGGCCCGCCATGGGCACCTGGGGACAATGGGACATGGGGTCAGTACAGGACCGGCTCCTCCGGCCATGGCACTGCCACCGCCTGCCCTGCGCTTCCGGCCCGCCATGGGCACCTGGGGACAATGGGGACAATGGGACATGGGGTCAGTGGGACACGGGGTCAGTACAGGCCCGACTCCTTGGGCCACGGCACCGCGCCGCCCGCGCCGCCGCTGGCACTGCCACCGCCTGCGCCGCGCTTCCGGCCTGCCATGGGCACCTGGGGACATGGGGACACGGGGTCAGTACAGGCCCTGCTCGCGCTTGCCCGGCTCCTTGGGCCACCACTGGTACTGCCCACCATGGGGACATGGGGACACGGGGACAATGGGGTCAGTGGGACATGGCACTGCCACTGCCGTGCTTCCAGCCCGCCATGGGCACCTGGGGACAATGGGACACAGGGACATGGGGACAATGGGACATGGGGTCAGCAGGGGGATCCAGGACTGACCCTGGACCGCTGGCACTGCCATCCAGTGGGATCCCGACCCCAATCCCCGGGGTTTTCCATCAGGATCCCGACCCCAATCCCTGGGGTTTTCCAGTGGGATCCTCTCAGGATCCCGACCCCAATCCCAGGGGTTTTCCAGTGGGATCCCGACCCCAATCCCTGGGGTTTTCCATCAGGATCCCAATCCTGGGCATTCTCCAGTGGGATCCTCTCAGGATCCTGACCCCAATCCCAGGGGTTTTCCAGTGGGATCCTCTCAGGATCCTGACCCCAATCCTGGGAATTTTCCATTGGAATCCACTCAGGGTCCCAACCCCAATCCCAGAGGTTTTCCATCAGGATCCCGACCCCAATCCCTGGGGTTTTCCATCAGGATCCCGACCCCAATCCCTGGGGTTTTCCAGTGGGATCCTCTCAGGATCCTGAGCCAAATCCTGGGGATTTTCTGTTAGAATCCACTCAGGATCCCAACACCAATCTCTGGGATTTTCCATGAGGATCCCAATCCCAGGGGTTTTCCAGTGGGATCCACTCAGGGTCCCGACCCCAATCCCTGGGGTTTCCAGTGGGATCCTGACCCCAATCCCAGGGATTCTGATCCCGACCCCAATCCTGGGGATTCTCCAGTGGGATCCTGAGCCCAATCCTGGGGATTTTCCATCAGGATCCACTCAGGATCCCAACACCAATCTCTGGGATTTTCCATCAGGATCCCGACCCCAATCCCTGGGATTTTCCAGTGGGATCCTGACCCCAATCCTGGGAATCTTCCATCAGGATCCACTCAGGATCCCAATCCCTGGGATTTTCCATCAGGATCCCGACCCCAATCCCAGAGATTTTCCATCAGGATCCACTCAGGATCCCAACCCCAATCCCTGGGATTTTCTCTTGGAATCCCGACCCCAATCTCTGCATTTTTCCATCAGGATCCTGACCCCAATCCTGGGGATTTTCCACTGGAATCCACTCAGGATCCCAACCCAAATCTCTGGGATTTTCCATCAGGATCCCAACCCCAATCCCGGGGATTTTCCATCAGGACCTCAATCCCCAGATTTTCCCTGGGATCCACCCCCATCCCTGCTCCAGCCCTGGCTCTGGCCTTTCCCTGGATACAATCTCCCAAACAAAGGGAAAACATCAGGATCACGACAGGAACCCCCCACCCACCCCAATTCCTCTCCAAGGAGGAAATTCCCAAAAAATCCCTGGAAAAAACAACCTGGCCCCAGCTCCAGCAGGGGGGAAACAGGAATGGGAAGCACCTGGTGCTGTGATCCCACTTTTTTTAGGGAGTTTTCCTTTCTTTTTTCCCTGAATTTGGGTGGTGAATTGTACAAAAATTGGGAGAAATCCTTGGATTTGTCAGCACCAACCCCCCTGGAATGATCCTGGATGGTTTTCCTCCCGTGGGAGCCAGAAAAAAGCTGGAATTTGGTGTGGTGCTCCCTGAAAATCCAAAGAAATCTGGGAAAATTGAGGTTTTATGGAAGTGCTGACCCCTGGGAAAGGGGAATTTTGGGATTAAACTTCAAAAGAAAAAAATCCACGAAAATTGTTACATTCACTTCCAAGCAGGGAATTCTGGCTGTGGAAGAGATCCTGAGATTCCAATGGCTCCCAAAATCCTGAAATCCCAAAATCCAGTGGGGTGGGAGGTGGAAATCCCAAAAATCCATGGATTTTCCTCAAAAAGGAGCAAGAAAATCTCTCAGAAAAACACAAGGATTCCAAAATCTCCCAGGAAATCCCTCCCACCCCACTCTGGAGGCTTTTCCCAGGAAGTAAATTCCAGGAGCATTCAAATAATTTCGGGATAAACGGGAAAAACGAGTTCCTGGAGCTTCCCAGGGCTCAGCCCCGTGGGATCCCTGCGGATATTTTGGGATTTTTCTCACTAAATCCAGGCCAAAACTGTCAGAATTCCACATTATCCCAGAAAATCCCAGCCTGGGTGGGGAGAAAAGTCCTAAATCCCAATTTTGAGGTGAATTTTCTGGGGGAAATGGACACGAGGGAGACTCCAGGTGAACTTTTCCCTCACAATTCCCAAACAATTGGGGAAAAAAACCCAGAAAAATTTGGATTAATCCTGAATTTTCCTCTTTTTTCTGATGAATTCACTTCCTAAATCCAGCAGGAATTCCCAAGAATCCATTCCCAGCCCCAATAAATTGGAATTTTGGGAAGAAGAGGAGCTCCAGAGGCTGGGAAGGGAAGGGAAGAGGAGGAGGAAGCTCCTGACAAAATATTCCATGGAAAACCAGCTCTTCCAGGGGCTGGAATTTGGGAATTCCCAGCCTTGGAACCAGCTGGGAACGTGGGAATTGAATTCCTGAGCCTCTCCTGATCCACCCCCAAATTCCCTGGATCCATCAGGACCTTCTGGATCCATCCCAGACTTCCCTGGATCCATCTCAGGATCCATCCTGAACCTCTCTGGATTCATCCTGACTCTTCCTGGATCCACCAGGATCTTCTGGATCCATCCCAAACTTCCCAGAATCCATCCCAAACCCTTTTAGATCCATCCCAGACCTCTCCAGATCCATCAGGACCTTCTGGATCCACCCCTGAATCCATTCCAAGCCTCTCCAGCTCCATCCTGAGTCTCCCTGGATCCATCAGGACCTTCTGGATCCATCCCAGACCTCTCCAGATCCATCCAAAATCCTTTTAGATCCACCAGGAGCCTCTGGATCCATCCCACAGTTCCTTGGATCTACCCTGAGGCCCTCTGGATCCATCCTGAACCTCTCTGAATCCACCTTGAACCTCTGTGGATCCATCAGGACCTTCTGGATCCCTCCCAGGATCCATCCCAGATCCCTCCAACTCCATCAGGAGCCTCTGGATCCATCCCAAGTTCCTTGGATCTACCCTGAGGCCCTCTGGATCCATCCTGAACCTCTCCAACTCCATCAGGACCCTCTGGATCCATCCCAAACTCCTTTGAATCCATCTTGAACCCCCCCTGGATCCATCTCAGATCTCTCCAGATCCATCAGAACCCTCTGGATCCAACCCAAACCCCTTTGGATCCATCCTGAACCTCTTGGGATCCATCAGGACCTTCTGGATCCCTCCCAGGATCCATCCCAGACCCCTCCAACTCCATCAGGACCCTCTGGATCCATCCTGAACTCCTTTGAATCCATCTTGAACCGCCCTGGATCCATCTCAGACCTCTCCAGATCCATCAGGAGCCTCGGGATCCATCCTAAACCTCTCCAGATCCATCAGAACCCTCTGGATCCAACCCAAACCCCTTTGGATCCATCCTGAACCTCTTGGGATCCATCAGGACCTTCTGGATCCCTCCCAGGATCCATCCCAGACCCCTCCAACTCCATCAGGACCCTCTGGATCCATCCTGAACCTCTCCAAATCCACCCCATCCCTCTCCAGATCCATCAGGACCCTCTGGATCCATCCCGACCTTCCCTGCATCCCTCCCTTGCCCCACCCCCCGGATAAACCCCCAATTAATTAAACCCCCAATTAATTAAACCCCGAATTAATTAAATCCCCAATCAAGCCCCGGACCCACCTCAGCCGTGCCCGATCCCGGCTCCCGGGCGTTCTCACCGATCTCCGATCCCTTTTTTCCTTCTCCTTGATTTTTCTCTCCAATAAATCTCCCCCCAAAAAAAAAAAAATCCCCGCGGAGGCTCCCAAAGTTCCAGCGATTCCAGAGGCCCGGAGCGCTGTCAGTCCTTGCCGGAAAACACCGGGTTTTTTCTAAATTATCCCCCCCAAAAAAAACCCTTTTTTAAATTATTTTTAATTTCCTAATTAATAATTTATCGAGGAAAAGCCAAGCGCGGCGTTGCCCTTAAGTCATTCCCGGTTCCAGGGCCGACATTCCCGAGGCAGGAATTCCCTGGATCGCGGAATTTGCTCGCTCAAAGCAAAAACCGCAATAAAAAAACCAAAAAAAACTCGCTCGGCTGAAGAAATCCTTGGAATTTCATCCCGTTCCTGCTGCGCCTCAAATCCCGGGATTTTCTGACCGAAATCCCGGGGAAAAAAAAAAAAAAAAAACAACGGGAAAAGCGCTGTTAAATAAACAAAATCAAAAAAAAAAAAAACCACCAAAAATTAAAAAAAAAAAATCCGATTTTGCCGCGATTTCGGCTGAAATCGGCCCCGAATTCCAGCGAGAAAGAACCAAAACCGGGGGTACCGGGGGGGCTCTCCCCGTTAAAGGCCCTTAAAGCCCCGGTTCAGCCCCGGAGGCCTCGGGAAGGGCCCGGTTCGACCCCAAAAAGCTCCGGTCAAGGCCCGGGGAGGCCTCGGTAAGGCCGCAAACGGCGCCGCCGAGCCCCGGGGAGGCCCCAAACGGCCCCGCCGAGCCGCGAAAGGCCGCGGGGAGGCCCCGGTAAGGCCGCAAAAGGCCCCGAGCAGGCCCCGCGTCTCCCCCGGGGAGGCTCCGGTCAGGCCCCGGGGAGGCTCCGGCGGCGGCAGCGTCGCGAGGAGCGGCGGGGGGAGCGGCGGGGCCCCCCCTGCGGCCCGTCCCAGCCCGCCGAGCGCGGGGGCCCCTCCCGGCCCCTCACGGCCCCTCAGGGCCGGCCCAGCCCCGGCGCCGCCATCTTGGCTCCGTCCGCTCCGCTCCCCGCTCCCCGCGGGCGGCTCCGCCCTGACGCAACTTCCGGCAGGCCGGGGCCACGCCCCCTTTCCCGCCGCGGAGCCGCGCCCACATCCGGGCACCCGCGCGCCCGCTGCGGCCTCACGCCCGTAGGAAAACACGGGGAGGGCGGTGCCATGTTGGGTGAGGGCAATATGGCGGCTACATCCGGGTTACTGTCATTAGCGTCAGCGCCATTGGTTAGAATGGGGCAGGCGCCATCTTGAGTGAGGGCAGCCTGGCAGCGCGGAGCCGCGTGGCGGCGCGGGCGCCATCTTGGAAATCGTGAGGCGGAGGCGCCGCCATCTTAACTGAGGGCAGCAAGGGGGGCCCGGGGGAGTTTGAGGAGATTTTGAGGATTTTTGGTGGTTTTAGGGGTATTTTGGGGCGTTTTGGGAAGGGGTGAGGAGGAGAGGGTGAGGATGGGGTCAGGGGGGCTCCTGTGACAGAAGGGAGAGCGGTGGGGTGGGGTTGATTGAGGAGGGCTGGGCGGGGGGATGAGGGGGACAATGCGGGGTGAGGACAACGGGAGGGGCACGGGGACAATGCGGGAGGAGGAGGAGCCCGTCCCGAGGGCGGGGGGACACCCTGGTGACAGTGGGGGGGGCAGTGCCACCCCCTGGCCCCGAGCGCTCCCCGCCCCCACCCACGGGTGGGGCCCTTCACCTTTGCCCCTTCCTGGGTGGGGAAACTGAGGCAGGGCGGGGGAGGGGGGGGCTGACCTGGGTGTGTCCTCCCCCCCCTCACCCTCAGTGTCCCCTCCCCCACCCTCGGCTGCCCCGGGGCGCGGCAATTAGAGATTGTAATTGTAATTAGTGTTATTAGCGCGGCACGCGCCACCGCGGCGCCGGGCCCCGAACCGGGGGGGGGAACCTCGGTGAGGCCCCCCCGGGGTTGGGGGGAACACCGGGGAGGGGACACCGGGAGGGACCGAGGGGACGCGGTGGGGGGGTCCCAGGTGTTTAGAGGAGGGGGACACGGGGGGGTTATCCAGGGTCACACCGGAGCTTCCCGGGTGGTCCCCGGTGTCCCGGGAGGTGTCCCCGGAGGATCTCGGGGAGGGTCCCTGGTGTCACCGCTGTCCCGGCGGTGTCCCCTCTGTCCCGGCTGGCGCTGGAGGCGCTGGGGGGGCCCGGCCCGGGGCGGGGCGCGGTGCCCGGGCGGTGTCCGGGCGGTCCCGGTGAGTCACGGTGCCCCCCCCGCGCCCCCCGGTCCGGCCCGCCCCCGCCGTGCCTATCCCGGGCCGGACCGCGCCCCGGCACTGCCCGCACCGCCACCGGCACCGAGCACCGAGCCCCGCACGGTGAGTGAGAGCGGCACCCCCGGGAACGGGGGGTCGGTCCCGCACCCCAAAATGGGGAACCCCAGCCCCAAATCCCGGTTTGGGGTCTTAATTTCGGTTTGGGGTCCCCCGCCCGGTAACGGGAACGGAGGGTCGGACCGGGACTTCAAAATGGGGAACGCCATCCCCAAATCCCGGTTTGGGGTCCCCCGCCCGGTAACGGGAACGGAGGGTCGGTCCGGGACTTCAAAATGGGGAACGCCATCCCCAAATCCCGGTTTGGGGTCCCCCGCCCGGTAACGGGAACGGAGGGTCGGACCGGGACTTCAAAATGGGGAACGCCATCCTCAAATTCCGGTTTGGGGTCCCCCGCTCGGTAACGGGAACGGGGACTCGGTCCTGCTCCCCAAAAAGGGGGAACCCCCATCCCTAAATCCCGGTGTGGGGTTTGAATCCCGGTGTGGGGTCCCCCTCCCGGCCCGGTACCGGGGTTCCCATCCCGGTGTCCGTTTTTGGGGGGGGGTCTCCATCCCCAAACTGCATTTTTGGGGGGGGATCAATCCTGTCCCCGAATTTGGGGTCCTGCGCCTCGATTTTAGGGGGAATTTTGAGCATCACATCGGGGGACCCCATCCCTGTCCCCCACTTTGGGGGTCTCCATCCCCAAACCCCCTTTTTGGGGGGTCCCACCCTTTGGGAGTGGAGGTCCCACCTACTTTTGAGGTGGTTCCATCTTTTTTTGGGGTTCCCCCTTCTTGGGGCGGTTCCCCTTTTCTGGGGGTCACTTTTGGGGGTGATCCTCCTTTTTTGGGGCGGTTCCCCTTTTTTGGGGGGGGTGTTCCTCCTTTTTTCGGGGGATTCCCCCTTTTTGGGGGGGTGTTCCTCCTTTTTTGGTGGTCCCATTTTTGTGGGGCTCACTTTTGGGGGGGTTCCCCCTTTTTTGGGGGGTGGGGTCATTTTGGGAGTTCTTTTTTTTTTGGAGATTCCTTTTTTTTTTGGGATTCTCCTTTTTGGGGGTGGGTTTCCCATTTGGAGGGGTTCCTCCTTTCCTCCTTTTTGGGGGAGTTTCTCCATTTTTTGGGGGGATTCCTCCTTTTTTTGGGTGGGTTCTCGTTTTGGGGGGGCTCCTCCTTTTTGGGGCGTTTCCCCTTTTTTTTCAAATCTTCCCCTTTTTCCTGGGTCACTTTTAGGGAGGATCCCTCTCTTTTTTAGGATTTTTTTTTTTTGGGTGGGGGAAACTGAGGCGGGTCCATCCCTGGGGGAGGGGCGGCGGGACCGCCCCCCCCGTGAGTCACCGGGGTGTCCCCAAAGAGGGGGGGGACAGCGGCCACACCCTCGGGACGTGTCCCCCTCGTGTCCCCCCCCCGCGCTGAGTCACGCCCGGAGCATTCCCGGACATTCCTGGAAAATCCGCGGCGCAGGGGGGCCGGGAGGGGGTTGGGGCGTCCTGGAGAGATTTTGGGGTGTCCTGGAGGGATTTTGGGGGTGGCAGCAGGAATTTGGGGCGTCCTGGAGGGATTTTGGGGCGTCCTGGAGGGATTTTGGGGTGTCCTGGAGGGATTTTGGGAGTGGCAGCAGGAATTTGGGGTGTCCTGGAGGGATTTTGGGGGTGGCAACAGGAATTTGGGGTGTCCTGGAGGGATTTTGGGGTGTCCTGGAGGGATTTTGGGGGTGGCAGCAGGAATTTGGGACGTCCTGGAGGGATTTTGGGGGTGGCAGCAGGATTTTGGGGTGTCCTGGAGGGATTTTGGGGGTGGTAGCAGGAATTTGGGGCGTCCTGGAGGGATTTTGGGGCGTCCTGGAGGGATTTTGGGGTGTCCTGGAGGGATTTTGGGGGTGGCAGCAGGAATTTGGGGTGTCCTGGAGGGATTTTGGGGCATCCTGGAGGGATTTTGGGGCGTCCTGGAGGGATTTTGGGGGTGGTAGCAGGAATTTGGGGCGTCCTGGAGGGAATTTGGGGCGTCCTGGAGGGAATTTTGGGGTGTCCTGGAGGGATTTTGGGGGTGGCAGCAGGAATTTGGGGCGTCCTGGAATGATTTTGGGGTGTCCTGGAGGGATTTTGGGGGTGGCAGCAGGAATTTGGGGTGTCCTGGAGGGATTTTGGGGTGTCCTGGAGGGATTTTGGGGGTGGCAGCAGGAATTTGGGGCGTCCTGGAGGGATTTTGGGGTGTCCTGGAGGGATTTTGGGGGTGGTAGCAGGAATTTGGAGTGTCCTGGAGGGATTTTGGGGGTGTCCTGGAGGGATTTTGGGGGTGGCAGCAGGATTTTGGGGTGTCCTGGAGGGATTTTGGGGGTGGCAGCAGGAATTTGGGGCGTCCTGGAGGGATTTTGGGGCATCCTGAAGGGATTTTGGGGGGTCCTGGAGGGATTTTGGGAGTGGCAGCAGGAATTTGGGGTGTCCTGGAGGGATTTTGGGGTGTCCTGGAGGGATTTTGGGGGGTCCAGGAGAGATTTGGGAAGGGGGGGGGAATCCAGTAGGAATTTTGGGGAGTTCAGAGGGAATTTGGGGGTCCCAGGAGAAATCTGGGGCTTCAGGAGGAATTTGGGAGATCCCAATCAGGAATTTTGGGGGTGGCAGTGGCAATTTGGGTTTCCCAGTGGGAATTTGGGGTTCCCATCACAATTTCTGAGGTTCCCATTGGGAATTTGGGGTTCCCATCAGGATTTTTGGGGTTCCCATCGGGATTTTGGGCTTTCCCATTGGGATTTTTGGGTTTCCCATTGTGATTTTTGGGGTTCCCATCGAGATTTTGGGGTTCCCATCGGGATTTTGGGGTTCCCATTGTGATTTTTGGGGTTCCCATTGGATTTTTGGGGTTCCCATTGTGATTTTTGGGGTTCCCATTGGGATTTTGGGGTTTCCCATTGGGATTTTGGGGTTCCCATTGGGATTTTGGGGTTCCCATTGGAATTTTGGGGTTCCCATTGTGATTTTTGGGGTTCCCATTGGATTTTTGGGGTTCCCATTGGGATTTTGGGGTTCCTATCGGGATTTTTGGGGTTCCCATCAGGGATTTTGGGGTTCCCATTGGATTTTTGGGGTTCCCATTGGGATTTTTGGGGTTCCCATCGGGATTTTTGGGGTTCCCATTGGAATTTTGGTTTTCCCATTGGGATTTTGGGGTTCCCATTGGGATTTTTAGATTTACCATCAGGAATTTTGAGTTTCCCATGGTGATTTTTGGGGTTCCCATCGGGATTTTGGGTTTCCCATCGGGGTTTTGGTGTTCCCTTCAGGAATTTCAGTTTCCCATCGGGATTTTTGGGTTCCAATCAGGAATTGCAGGTTTCCCATTGGGATTTTTGGGGTTCCCATTGGGGTTTTGGGGTTCCCATCAGGAATTTCAGTTTCTCGTTGGGATTTTTGGGGTTCCCATCAGGATTTTTGGGGTTCCCATTGGGATTTTGGGGTTCCCATTGGGATTTTGGGGTTCCCATTGGGATTTTGGGGTTCCCATTGGGATTTTTGGGTTTCCCATCAGGAATTTCAGGTTTCCCATCGGGGTTTTGGGGTTCCCATCGGGGTTTTGGGGTTCCCATTGGGGTTTTGGGGTTCCCATTGGGATTTTGGGGTTCCCATCGGGATTTTGGGTTTCCCATGGTGATTTTTGGGGTTCCCAGCAGGAGTTTTGGCAGCCCCAGGGCAGGATGCCGTCGCAGCTGGAGCACGCCATGGAGACGCTGATGTTCACCTTCCACAAGTACGCGGGGGACAAGGAGCACCTGGCCAAGGAGGACCTCAGGGCGCTCATGGACAAGGAGTTCCCGGGGTTCCTCGAGGTGGGCACGGCTCTCTCGGGGCTGGGGGGTCCAGGGGATCCATGGGATCCATGAGATCCATGGGATTCATGAGATGAGATCCATGGGATGGGAGCTATGGGATCCATGGGATGGGAGCTATGGGATCCATGGAATGGGAACTATGGGATCCATGGGATGGGATCCATGGGGTGGGATCCATGAGATCCATGGGATTCATGAGATGAGATCCATGGGATTCATGAGATGAGATCCATGGGATGGGAGCTATGGGATCCATGGGATGGGATCCATGGGGTGGGATCCATGAGATCCATGGGATTAATGAGATGAGATCCATGGGATGGGAACTATGGGATCCATGGGGTGGGATCCATGGGGTGGGATCCATGAGATCCATGGGATTCATGAGATGAGATCCATGGGATGGGAACTATGGGATCCATGGGATGGGATCAATGGGGTGGGATCCATGAGATCCATGGGATTCATGAGATGAGATCCATGGGATGGGAACTATGGGATCCATGGGATGGGATCAGTGGGAGCTAGAGAACCTCTGGATCAAACCCCATCAGCCTTGGGATGGGATCCCATAAACCCTGGGATCAAACCAGGCAGAACCCTGGGATTGGATCCCACAGAACTCTGGGATCAGATCCCGTAAACCCCAGGATCAAACCCCATAAACCTTGGGATGGGATCCCATAAACCCTGGGATCAAACCAGGCAGAACCCTGGGACTGGATCCCACAGAACTCTGGGATCAGATCCTGAAAACCCCAGGATCAAACCCCATAAACCTTGGGATCAGGAGGTGATGGTCCCCCCATTCCCTCTGTTCCCATTTAGGATCTGACCCCAATCCCAATTTTTCCCCCAGAACCAGCAGGACCCCAACACCCTGCAGTGAATCCTATGGAACCCCATTCCCATGTGGGATCTGACCCCAATCCCATTTAGGATCTGACCCTGTTCCCATTTAGGATCTGACCCATTTTTCCCCGTTTTTCCCCCAGAACCAGCAGGACCCCAACGCCCTGCAGTGGATCCTATGGAACCCCATTCCCATTTAGGATCTGACCCCGTTCCCACGTGGGGTCTGACCCCGTTCCCATTTAGGATCTGACCCCGTTCCCATGTGGGATCTGACCCTGTTCCCATTTGGGATCTGACCCCGATCCCATTTGGGATCTGACTCTGTTCCCATTTGGGATCTGACCCATTTTCCCCCGATTTTCCCCCAGAATCAGCAGGACTCCAATGCCCTGGATCACATCCTGCGGGACATGGAGCAGCGTGTGGGGTCTGACCCCATTCCTATTTAGGATCTGATCCCGTTCCCATTTAGGATCTGACCCCAATCCCCTTTAGGATCTGACCCCATTCCCATTTAGGATCTGACCCCGTTCCCATTTAGGATCTGACCCATTTTTCCCCGTTTTTCCCCCAGAACCAGCGGGACCCCAACACCCTGCAGTGGATCCTGTGGGACCCCATTCCCATGTGGGATCTGACCCCAATCCCCTTTAGGATCTGACCCTGTTCCCATTTAGGATCTGACCCCGATCCCCTTTAGGATCTGACCCCGTTCCCATTTAGGATCTGACCCCGTTCCCATTTAGGATCTGACCCCATTCCCATGTGGGATCTGACCCCGTTCCCATTTAGGATCTGACCCCATTCCCATGTGGAATCTGACCCCAATCCCATTTGGGATCTGACCCCAATCCCATTTGGGATCTGACCCCGTTCCCATTTGGGATCTGACCCCGTTCCCATTTAGGATCTGATCCCGTTCCCATTTAGGATCTGACCCCGTTCCCACGTGGGGTCTGACCCCATTCCCATTTGGGATCTGACCCCGTTCCCATTTAGGATCTGACCCCATTCCCATGTGGGATCTGACCTCATTCCCCTTTAGGATCTGACCCCATTCCCATGTGGGATCTGACCCCATTCCCATTTAGGATCTGACCCTGTTCCCATGTGGGATCTTATCCCATTCCCATTTAGGATCTGACCCCGTTCCCATGTGGGATCTGACCCCATTCCCATGTGGGATCTGACCCCGTTCCCATTTAGGATCTGACCCCGTTCCCATTTAGGATCTGACCCCAATCCCATTTAGGATCTGACCCCGTTCCCATGTGGGATCTGACCCCATTCCCATGTGGGATCTGACCCCGTTCCCATTTAGGATCTGACCTCGTTCCCATTTAGGATCTGACCCCGTTCCCATGTGGGATCTGACCCCGTTCCCATGTGGGATCTGACCCCGTTCCCATGTGGGATCTGACCCCGTTCCCATGTGGGATCTGACCCCATTCCCATGTGGGATCTGACCCCGTTCCCATTTAGGATCTGACCCCATTCCCATTTAGGATCTGACCCTGTTCCCATGTGGGATCTGACCCCGTTCCCATTTAGGATCTGACCCCATTCCCATTTAGGATCTGACCCTGTTCCCATGTGGGATCTTATCCCATTCCCATTTAGGATCTGACCCCGTTCCCATTTAGGATCTGACCCCATTCCCATGTGGGATCTGACCCCGTTCCCATGTGGGATCTGACCCCGTTCCCATTTAGGATCTGACCCCGTTCCCATTTAGGATCTGACCCCGTTCCCATTTAGGATCTGACCCCGTTCCCATGTGGGATCTGACCCCATTCCCATTTAGGATCTCACCCCGTTCCCATTTGGGATCTGACCCCATTCCCATGTGGAATCTGACCCCATTCCCATTTAGGATCTGACCCCGTTCCCATTTAGGATCTGACCCCGTTCCCCTTTAGGATCTGACCCCGTTCCCATGTGGGATCTGACCCCATTCCCATGTGGGATCTGACCCCGTTCCCATGTGGGATCTGACCCCGTTCCCATTTGGGATCTGACCCCGTTCCCCTTTAGGATCTGACCCCAATCCCATTTAGGATCTGACCCCGTTCCCATGTGGGATCTGACCCCAATCCCATTTAGGATCTGACCCCAATCCCATTTGGGATCTGACCCCGTTCCCACGTGGGATCTGACCCCAATCCCATTTGGGATCTGACCCCGTTCCCATTTAGGATCTGACCCCGTTCCCATTTAGGATCTGACCCCGTTCCCATTTGGGATCTGATCCCGTTCCATTTAGGATCTGACCCCGTTCCCATTTAGGATCTGACCCCAATCCCCTTTAGGATCTGACCCCAATCCCATGTGGGATCTGACCCCGTTCCCATGTGGGATCTGACCCCAATCCCATTTAGGATCTGACCCCGTTCCCATTTAGGATCTGACCCCAATCCCATGTGGGATCTGACCCCGTTCCCATTTAGGATCTGACCCCGTTCCCATTTAGGATCTGATCCCGTTCCCATTTGGGATCTGACCCCGTTCCCATTTAGGATCTGACCCCATTCCCATTTAGGATCTGACCCCATTCCCATGTGGGATCTGACCCCGTTCCCATGTGGGATCTGACCCCAATCCCATGTGGGATCTGACCCCGTTCCCATTTAGGATCTGACCCCGTTCCCATTTAGGATCTGACCCCGTTCCCATTTGGGATCTGACCCCAATCCCATTTAGGATCTGACCCCGTTCCCATGTGGGATCTGACCCCGTTCCCATGTGGGATCTGACCCCGTTCCCATTTAGGATCTGACCCCGTTCCCATGTGGGATCTGACCCCGTTCCCATGTGGGATCTGACCCGATTTTTCCCCAGAACCAGCGGGACCCCAACGCCCTGGATTGCATCCTGCGGGACGTGGAGCAGCGTGTGGGGTCTGACCCCGTTCCCATTTAGGATCTGACCCCGTTCCCATTTAGGATCTGACCCCGTTCCCCTTTAGGATCTGACCTCATTCCCCTTTAGGATCTGACCCGTTTTTCCCCGTTTTTCCCCGATTTTCCCCCAGAACCAGCGGGACCCCAACGCCCTGGATCGCATCCTGCGGGACGTGGAGCAGAGCCGCGATGGCCGCGTTGGCTTCCAGGGCTTCTTCTCGCTGGTGGCCGGGCTGACCATCGCCTGCAACGACTACTTCGTGCAGCACATGAAGCAGCGCGGCCGCCGCTGAGACCCCCACCCACCCATGGGTGCCCCCCACCCACCCAGCCGGGGGTGTCACCCCAAACCCACCTCGGGTCCTGTCCCAACCCTCGATCCCCCTTTGGGGTTCTGATCCTTTCCCATGAAGGTCCTGATCCTCCCCCAAAGGTCCTGAACCCCTCCCAAGGGGCTGAGACACCCCCAGGGGGATGGAGACCCCCACCCATGGGTGCCCCCCACCCACCCACCCACCCAGCCGGGGGTGTCACCCCAAACCCACCTCGGGTCCTGTCCCAACCCTCGATCCCCCTTTGGGGTTCTGACCCTTCCCCATGAAGGTCCTGATCCTCCCCCAAAGGTCCTGAACCCCTCCCAAGGGGCTGAGACACCCCCAGGGGGATGGAGACCCCCACCCATGGGTGCCCCCCACCCACCCAGCCGGGGGTGTCACCCCAAACCCGCCTCGGGTCCTGTCCCAACCCTCGATCCCCCTTTGGGGTTCTGACCCCTTCCCATGAAGGTCCTGATCCTCCCCCAAAGGTCCTGAACGCCTCCCGAAGGGCTGAGACACCCCCAGGGGGATGGAGACCCCCACCCATGGGTGCCCCCCACCCACCCACCCACCCAGCCGGGGGTGTCACCCCAAACCCACCTCGGGTCCTGTCCCAACCCTCGATCCCCCTTTGGGTTTCTGACCCTTTCCCATGAAGGTCCTGATCCTCCCCCAAAGGTCCTGAACCCCTCCCAAAGGGCTGAGACACCCCCAAGGGGATGGAGACCCCCACCCATGGGTGCCCCCCACCCACCCAGCCAGGGGTGTCACCCCAAACCCGCCTCGGATCCTGTCCCAACCCTCGATCCCCCTTTGGGGTTCTGACCCCTTCCCATGAAGGTCCTGATCCTCCCCCAAAGGTCCTGAACCCCTCCCAAGGGGCTGAGACACCCCCAAGGGGATGGAGACCCCCACCCATGGGTGCCCCCCACCCACCCACCCAGCCGGGGGTGTCACCCCAAACCCGCCTCGGGTCCTGTCCCAACCCTCGATCCCCCTTTGGGGTTCTGACCCTTTCCCATGAAGGTCCTGATCCTCCCCCAAAGGTCCTGAACCCCTCCCAAGGGGCTGAGACACCCCCAAGGGGATGGAGACCCCCACCCATGGGTGCCCCCCACCCACCCAGCCGGGGGTGTCACCCCAAACCCACCTCGGGTCCTGTCCCAACCCTCGATCCCCCTTTGGGGTTCTGACCCTTTCCCATGAAGGTCCTGAACCCCTCCCGAAGGGCTGAGACACCCCCAGGGGATGGAGACCCCCACCCATGGGTGCCCCCCCACCCCATACCCAGGGGTGTCACCCCAAACCCACCTTGGATCATCCCTTAACCCTAAATGTGTGCCCTGATCCCCCTTTGGGGTTCTGACCCCTCCCCATGAGGTCCTGACCACCCCCCCAAGGGAGCTGGGGAGTTGAGACCCTGCACCCCCCCCCCAAAGGGGTGAGGAACCCCTCCCCACCCATGGGTGCCCCCCACCCACCCGGGGGTGCCACCCCAAACCCTCCTTAGACCCAGCCCCAACCCTAAATGTGTGCCTTGATCCTTCCCCCCGGGGGTCCTGAGCCCACCCGGGGGTCCTGACCCCCCCCCCGGGAGGATTGAGACCCCCCCCCACCCATGGGTGCCCCCCACCCACCCGGGGGTGTCACCCCAAACCCACCTTGGGTCATCCCTTTGACCTTAAATGTGTGCCCTGACCCCACTTTGGGGTCCTGACCCCCCCTTGGGTGCCCCCAGCCCCCCCCAGGTCCTGTTGGGACCCTTCAGTGTCCCCCCCTCCCCACCCAGGGGTGCCCCCCACCCCGGGGTGCTGCCCCGACCCCCCAATAAAGGGGTTTTGTATGAGCCAGGGCACTCTCTGTTCTTGGGGACACTCTGGGGTCCCTGTCCCTTTTGGGGACACTGTGGGGACACTTTGGGGTCACTTTGGGGACACTTTGGGGTCTCTGTCCCTTTTGGGGACACTGTGGGGATACTTTGGGGACACTCTGGGGTCCCTGTCCCTTTTGGGGACACTGTGGGGACACTTTGGGGACACTTTGGGGACACTTTGGGGTCCCTGTCCCTTTTGGGGTCCCTTTGGGGACACTTTGGGGTCCCTGTCCCTTTTGGGGACACTGTGGGGACACTTTGGGGTCACTTTGGGGACACTTTGGGGTCCCTGTCCCTTTTGGGGACACTTTGAGGTCACTTTGGGGACACTCTGGGGACACTTTGGGGTCCCTGTCCCTTTTGGGGACACTTTGGGGACACTCTGGGGTCCCTGTCCCTTTTGGGGTCGCTTTGGGAACACTTTGGGGTCACTTTGGGGAAACTTTGGGGTCCCTGTCCCTTTTAGGGTCCCTTTGGGGTCACTTTGGGGACACTTTGGGGTCCCTGTTCCTTTTGGGGACACTTTGGGGTCACTTTGGGGACACTTTGGGGTCCCTGTTCCTTTTGGGGACACTTTGGGGACACTCTGGGGTCCCTGTCCCTTTTGGGGACACACTGGGGTCCCTTTGGGGTCACTTTGGGGTCCCTGTCCCTTTTGGGGACACTGTGGGGTCCCTTTGGGGTCACTTTGGGGTCCCTGTCCCTTTTGGGGTCCCTCTGGGGCTGCAGGGGAGCTCTGCGGGGTCTGTGGGGGTCCATAGGGTCTCTATAGGGTTCCATTGGGTTCTGTAGGGTCTTCACAGGGGATCTATGGGGTTCCATAGGGCTCTGTAGGATCTCTGTGGGGTCTCCATAGGATCCATAGGGTTCCGTAGGGCTCTACAGGGTTCTCTGTAGGGTTCCATAGGGCTCTATAGGGTCTCTGTAGGGTCTCTGTAGGGTATTTCTCTGTAGGGTCTCTGTAGGGTTCCATAGGGTCTCTGTAGGGTTTCATAGGACTCTGTAGGGTCTCTGTAGGGTTCTATAGGTCTCTCTTGGGTTTCTATAGGGTCTCTCTCTATAGGGTATCTCTCTATAGGGTTCCATATGTCTCTGTAGGGTCTCTGTAGGGTTCGATAGGGCACTGTAGGGTCTCTCTCTGTAGGGTCTCTCTCTCTGTAGGGTCTCTCTGTAGGGTCTCTCTCTATAGGGTCTCTCTGTAGGGTCTCTCTCTCTATAGGGTCTCTCTCTGTAGGGTCTCTCTCTGTAGGGTCTCTATAGGGTCTCTATAGGGTCTCTATAGGGTCTCTGTAGGGTCTCTCTCTCTATAGGGTCTCTCTGTAGGGTCTCTCTGTAGGGTCTCTCTCTATAGGGTCTCTCTGTAGGGTCTCTCTCTGTAGGGTCTCTCTCTCTGTAGGGTCTCTCTCTATAGGGTCTCTCTATAGGGTCTCTCTCTGTAGGGTCTCTCTCTGTAGGGTCTCTATAGGGTCTCTCTCTGTAGGGTCTCTATAGGGTCTCTCTGTAGGGTCTCTCTCTCTATAGGGTCTCTCTATAGGGTCTCTCTCTGTAGGGTCTCTCTCTATAGGGTCTCTCTATAGGGTCTCTCTCTCTGTAGGGTCTCTCTATAGGGTCTCTCTATAGGGTCTCTCTCTGTAGGGTCTCTCTCTGTAGGGTCTCTATAGGGTCTCTATAGGGTCTCTGTAGGGTCTCTGTAGGGTCTCTATAGGGTCTCTGTAGGGTCTCTGTAGGGTTCCACACGGCTCCGTTCCGGTCCCTCAGGCCCCGCCCCCGGAAGCGGGGAAACCGGAAACGCTGTGACGTCACGGCGGTGGGCGGGGCCCCGGCGCGCGTGGGTCCGGGCAGGGCTGGGGACAGGGAGGGGACACGGGGGGACAGAGCGGGGGACAGAGGGGAAGGGCCGGGCTGGGGGGGGGAAACACGGGACAGGGACCCGGGGGGGACACGGTGACATTGGCTGGGGGCGGGGCGGATGCGTGACGTCACGGGCGGCGGGGCGGGGGCTGGTGGGACAGAGGTGGTGACGTCACCGGCGGGTGTGACAGCACGGTTGGCGTCACTGACCAGGTGTGACATCGCCGCAGTGACGTCAGCAGCGACCTTGCCAGCCAGGTGTGACATCACCAATGTCACCAGGGACCAGGTGTGACATCACGGACTGTAAGTGACATCACAGACCGCGTGTGACATCACCAGTGACATCACCCACCAGGTGTGACCTCCCCAGTGCCACCACGCTCTGGGTGCGACACCAGCAGTGACATCATGTGACGTCACCGAGCGGTGTGACACACTGGTGACGCCACCACCCGTCCCCGCAGGTGACCGTGGTGACATCGCGGTGACACCGGTGACACCGTGGTGACATCGTGGTGACATCGCGGTGACATCACAGTGACGTCGCGGTGCCACCCCGGCCATGCTGCGCGGTGCCCGGGCGGTGGCTCGGGCCCTGTCCCCTGTCCCCTGCCCGCGGCGCCGCTGCCACCGGCCGTGTCCCCCGCGGGACCTGGCTGTCCCCAACGCCGGCTGGAGCGAGCGCATGCGGCGCCACTACGGAGAGGAGCTGCGGAGAGCCCGGGAGGGGGGCTGGGCACGGGTACCGAGCTTCCGCCGGTACCGCCCCCGTGAGTGACACTGCCACCTGTGTCACCTGTGTCACCTGTGTCACCTGTGTCATTGTCACCTGTGTCATTGTCACTGGGTTACTGTCATTGTCTGTGTCACTGAGCCCGGGAGGGGGGCTGGGCACGGGTACTGAGCTTCCGGCGGTACCGCCCCCGTGAGTGACACTGCCATTGTCACCTGTGTCACCTGTGTCACCTGTGTCACCTGTGTCATTGTCACCTGTGTCATTGTCACTGGGTTACTGTCATTGTCTGTGTCACTGAGCCCGGGAGGGGGGGCTGGGCACGGGTACCGAGCTTCCGCCGGTACCGCCCCCGTGAGTGACACTGGCATTGTCACCTGTGTCACCTGTGTCACCTGTGTCACTGTCACCTGTGTCATTGTCACTGGGTCACTGTCATTGTCACTGTCATTGTCACTGTGTCACTGTGAGCCCGGGAGGGGGGCTGAGCACGGGTACCGAGCTTCCGCCGGTACCGCCCCCGTGAGTGACAGTGCCACCTGTGTCACCTGTGTCACCTGTGTCATTGTCACCTGTGTCACCTGTGTCACCTGTGTCACCTGTGTCACCTGTGTCACTGTCACTGGGTCACTGTCATTGTCTGTGTCACTGTGTCACTGTGAGCCCGGGAGGGGGGCTGGGCACGGGTACCGAGCTTCCGCCGGTACCGCCCCTGTGAGTGACACTGCCACCTGTCACCTGTGTCACCTGTGTCACCTGTGTCACCTGTGCCACCTGCGTCACTGTCACCTGTGTCATTGTCACTGGGTTACTGTCATTGTCACTGTCATTGTCTGTGTCACTGAGCCCGGGAGGGGGGCTGGGCACGGGTACTGAGCTTCCGGAGATACCGCCCCCGTGAGTGACACTGGCATTGTCACCTGTCACGTGTGTCACCTGTGTCACCTGTGTCACCTGTGTCACTGTCACTGGGTCACTGTCATTGTCTGTGTCACTGTCACTGTGAGCCCGGGAGGGGGGCTGGGCACGGGTACCGAGCTTCTGACAGTACTGCCCACGTGAGTGACACTGCCACCTGTGTCACCTGTGTCACCTGTGTCACCTGTGGCATTGTCACCTGTGTCATTGTCACTGGGTTACTGTCATTGTCTGTGTCACTGTGAGCCCGGGAGGGGGGCTGGGCACGGGAACCGAGCTTCCGCCGGTACCGCCCCCGTGAGTGACACTGGCATTGTCACCTGTGTCACCTGTGTCACCTGTGTCACCTGTGTCATTGTCACTGGGTCACTGTCATTGTCTGTGTCACTGTGTCACTGTGAGCCCGGGAGGAGAGCTGGGCACGGGTACCGAGCTTCCGCCGGTACCGCCCCCGTGAGTGACACTGGCATTGTCACCTGTGTCACCTGTGTCACCTGTGTCACCTGTGTCATTGTCACTGTGTCACTGTCATTGTCTGTGTCACTGTGAGCCCGGGAGGGGGGCTGGGCATGGGTACCGAGCTTCCGCCAGTACCGCCCCCGTGAGTGGCACTGTCACCTGTGTCACCTGTGTCATTGTCACCTGTGTCATTGTCACTGGGTTACTGTCATTGTCTGTGTCACTGAGCCCGGGAGGGGGGCTGGGCACGGGTACTGAGCTTCCGCCGGTACCGCCCCCGTGAGTGACAGTGCCACCTGTGTCACCTGTGTCACCTGTGTCACAGTCTCTGGGTCACTGTCATTGTCACTGTGTCACTGTGAGCCCGGGAGGGGGGCTGGGCACCGAGCTTCCGCCGGTACCGCCCCCGTGAGTGACACTGGCATTGTCACCTCTGTCACCTGTGTCACCTGTGTCATTGTCACCTGTGTCATTGTCACTGGGTCACTGTCATTGTCACTGTGTCACTGTGAGCCCGGGAGGGGGGCTGGGCACGGGTACCGAGCTTCCGCCGGTACCGCCCCCGTGAGTGACACTGGCATTGTCACCTGTCACCTGTGTCACCTGTGTCACCTGTGGCATTGTCACCTGTGTCACTGTCACTGGGTCACTGTCATTGTCTGTGTCACTGTGAGCCCGGGAGGGGGGCTGGGCACGGGTACCGAGCTTCCGCCGGTACCGCCCCCGTGAGTGACACTGCCATTGTCACCTGTGTCACCTGTGTCACCTGTGTCACCTGTGTGAATGTCACTGGGTCACTGTCATTGTCTGTGTCACTGTCACTGTGAGCCCGGGAGGGGGGCTGGGCACGGGTACCGAGCTTCCGCCGGTACCGCCCCCGTGAGTGACACTGGCATTGTCACCTGTGTCACCTGTGTCACCTGTGTCATTGTCACTGGGTCACTGTCATTGTCTGTGTCACTGTGTCACTGTGAGCCCGGGAGGGGGGCTGGGCACGGGTACCGAGCTTCCGGAGATACCGCCCCCGTGAGTGACACTGGCATTGTCACCTGTCACCTGTGTCACCTGTGTCATTGTCATTGTCATTGTCTGTGTCACTGTGAGCCCGGGAGAGGGGCTGGGCACGGGTACCGAGCTTCCGGCGGTACCGCCCCCGTGAGTGACACTGCCATTGTCACCTGTGTCACCTGTGTCACCTGTGTCACCTGTGTCACTGTCACTGTGTCACTGTCATTGTCTGTGTCACTGTGTCACTGTGAGCCCGGGAGGGGGGCTGGGCACGGGTACCGAGCTTCCGCTGGTACCGCCCCCGTGAGTGACACTGCCACCTGTCACCTGTGTCACCTGTGTCATTGTCACCTGTGTCATTGTCACTGGGTCATTGTCATTGTCTGTGTCACTGTGAGCCCGGGAGGGGGGCTGGGCACGGGTACCGAGCTTCTGACAGTACTGCCCACGTGAGTGACACTGCCATTGTCACCTGTGTCACCTGTGTCACCTGTGTCACCTGTGTCACCTGTGTCATTGTCACTGGGTCACTGTCATTGTTTGTGTCACTGTGTCACTGTGAGCCCGGGAGGGGGGCTGGGCACGGGTACCGAGCTTCCGCCGGTACCGCCCCCGTGAGTGACACTGGCATTGTCACCTGTGTCACCTGTGTCACCTGTGTCATTGTCACCTGTGTCATTGTCACTGTGTCACTGTCATTGTCTGTGTCACTGAGCCCGGGAGGGGGGCTGGGCACGGGTACCGAGCTTCCGGAGATACCGCCCCCGTGAGTGACACTGTCACCTGTGTCACCTGTGTCACCTGTGTCACCTGTGTCATTGTCACCTGTGTCACCTGTGTCACCTGTGTCACCTGTGTCACCTGTGTCACTGTCACTGGGTCACTGTCACTGTCTGTGTCACTGTGAGCCCGGGAGGGGGCTGGGCACGGGTACCGAGCTTCCGCCGGTACCGCCCCCGTGAGTGACACTGCCACCTGTCACCTGTGTCACCTGTGTCACCTGTGTCACCTGTGTCACTGTCACTGGGTCACTGTCATTGTCATTGTCACTGTGTCACTGTGAGCCCAGGAGCGGGGCTGGGCACGGGTACCGAGCTTCCGGCGGTACTGCCCCCGTGAGTGACACTGGCATTGTCACCTGTGTCACCTGTGTCACCTGTGTCACCTGTGTCATTGTCACCTGTGTCACCTGTGTCACTGTCACCTATGTGAATGTCACTGTGAGCCCGGGAGGAGGGCTGGGCACGGGTACCGAGCTTCTGACAGTACTGCCCACATGAGTGACACTGTCACCTGTCACCTGTGTCACCTGTGTCACTGTCTCCTGTCACTGTCACCTGTGTCACTGTGTCACTGTCACCTGTATCACCTGTCACCTCTGTCAGTGTGTCACCTGTGTGACTGTCACTGTCACCTGTGTCACCCATGTCACTGTGTCACCCTGTTGCTGTGTCACCTGTCACTCTGTCACCTGTATTACCTCTGTCACTGTGTCACCATGTCACCTGTGTTACCTATTGTCACCTGTGTCCCCACTGTCCCCAGTGTCCCCAGCCCCTGCCATGTCCCCAGCCCGGTGACAGCGCTGTCCCCACAGAGGCGCTGGGGCTGGCCGGTGACAGTGACGGTGACAGTGACGGTGACAGGGACACGCGGCTGTTCCCGAGGGCCATCGAGGGGGACGGGGACGGCTTCGAGTTCGCCATGTTCCTGAGTGTCCCCAAGGGCCGCCTGCGCTGCCTGTGCCAGCCCGGGCCCTTCCTGGAGGGACACCCGGGGTGAGTGTCACCCACTGTCACCTCCTGTCCCCTACTGTCACCTCCTGTCCCCTACTGTCACCTCCTGTCCCCTACTGTCACCTCCTGTCACCCATTGTCACCTCCTGTGCCAGCCCGGGCCCTTCCTGGAGGGACACCCGGGGTGAGTGACACCCACTGTCACCCATTGTCACCCATTGTCACCTCCTGTCACCCACTGTCACCTCCTGTCACCCACTGTCACCCATTGTCACCCATTGTCACCCATTGTCACCTCCTGTCACCTCCTGTGCCAGCCCGGGCCCTTCCTGGAGGGACACCCGGGATGAGTGTCACCCACTGTCACCCATTGTCACCCATTGTCACCCATTGTCACCCATTGTCACCTCCTGTCACTTCCTGTCACCTCCTGTGCCAGCCCGGGCCCTTCCTGGAGGGACACCCGGGGTGAGTGACACCCATTGTCACCCATTGTCACCCATTGTCACCTCCTGTCACCCATTGTCACCTCCTGTCACCTCCTGTGCCAGCCCGGGCCCTTCCTGGAGGGACACCCGGGGTGAGTGTCACCCACTGTCACCCACTGTCACCCACTGTCACCCACTGTCACCTCCTGTCACCCATTGTCACCCATTGTCACCTCCTGTCACCTCCTGTGCCAGCCCTGGCCTTTCCTGGAGGGACACCCGGGGTGAGTGACACCCATTGTCACCCACTGTCACCCATTGTCACCCATTGTCACCTCCTGTCCCCTACTGTCACCTCCTGTCACCCATTGTCACCTCCTGTCACCTCCTGTGCCAGCCCAGGCCCTTCCTGGAGGGACACCCGGGGTGAGTGACACCCATTGTCACCCATTGTCACCCACTGTCCCCTGTGTGACACCGCTGCCATCTGTCTGTCACCCCCGTGTCCCCATTGGGTGTCCCCAATGTCCCCTGCTGTCCCTCTCATGTCACCCCTGCTGTCCCCAATGTCCCTGTGCTGTCCCGTGTCCCCAATGTCCCCCAGCTGTCCCCAATGTCCCCAGTGTCCCTCTGCTGTCCCTGCTGTCCCTTTGCTGTCCCCACTGTCCCCAATGTCCCCAATGTCCCCTGCTGTCCCCGTGCCCCAATGTCCCCCAGCTGTCCCCAATGTCCCCAGTGTCCCTCTGCTGTCCCTCTGCTGTCCCTTTGCTGTCCCCACTGTCCCCACTGTCCCTAATGTCCCCAATGTCCCCTTTTGTCCCCATGTCCCCAATGTCCCCAGTGTCCCTGGCTGTCCCCATGTCCCAATGTCCCCAATGTCCCCGTGTCCCCAATGTCTCCTGCTGTCCCTGTCATGTCACCCCTGCTGTCCCCTGTGTCCCCACTGTTCCCACTGTCCCCATGTCCCCAATGTCCCCAATGTCCCCAATGTCCCCTGTTGTCCCCATGTCCCCAATGTCCCCTGCTGTCCCCGCTGTCCCCAGGCTGGCCCACGGCGGTGCCATCGCCACCCTCATTGACACCTCCCTGGGGACGCTGGCGCTGGCGGTGGCCGGGCGGGTGGTGACAGCCAACCTCAGCATCGACTACGTGGCGTGAGTGGCACTGTCCCCAGGGTCCCCAAGGGACAGCGAGTGTCCCCAAGGAGGGTCTGGGTGTCCCCAAGGGTCAGGGGTGTCCCAAAGGGTGTACCAGATGTCCCCAAGGGTGGCCTGAGGGTCCCCAAAGGGCCAGAGGATGTCCCCAAGAAGGGTCTCAGTGTCCCCAAAGGTCAGGGGTGTCCCCAAGGGTGTCCCAAATGTCCCCAAGGGTGGTGTGAGGGTTCCCAGGGGAGGGGGCACACACCCCGAGGGACACAAGGGGACACTGGGGTGACCCGGGGGGGGCACAAGGCGAGGGTCAGGGGGACACGGGGGTGGCACTGGGGTGACCAAGGAGAGCAGGAGGGGACATGGGGGTGACCAGGGGAGCAGGGGAGGGACACGGTGGGGACTTGGGGGGACACTGAGGTGACATGGGGGGACATGGGGGTGACTGGAGTGGCCATGAAGGGACACGGCAGTGACCGGGGGGACACTGGGGTGAGCGGGGTGGGGGACACAAGGGGACAGGGGGGCTGTGACAGTGACAGGGGTGGCACAGGGAGCCCCAGTGTCACCTCCTGTCCCCAGGCCTGTCCCCCTGCTCTCGGTGCTCCTGCTCGAGGCGTTCCTGGGGGTGACAGGGGTGGCACAGGGGGCTGTGACAGTGACAGGGGTGACACGGGGGGGCCATGGCAGTGACAGGGGTGGCACAGGGGGCCCTGGTGTCACTGTGTGTCCCCTGCTGTCCCCAGGCCTGTCCCCGTGCGCTCGGTGCTCCTGCTGGAGGTGTTCCTGCAGTGACAGTGACAGGGGTGACACGGGGGGCCATGGCAGTGACAGGGGTGGCACAGGGAGTCCTGGTGACCCCAGTGTCCCCATTGTCCCCAGGCCTGTCCCCGTGCGCTCGGTGCTCCTGCTCGAGGCGTTCCTGCAGTGACAGTGACAGGGGTGACACGGGGGGCCATGGCAGTGACACGGGTGACACGGGGGGGCCATGGCAGTGACAGGGGTGGCACAGGGGGCCCTGGTGACCCCAGTGTCACTGTGTGTCCCCACTGTCCCCAGGCCTGTCCCCCTGCTCTCGGTGCTCTTGCTCCAGGCGTTCCTGCAGTGACAGTGACAGGGGTGACACGGGGGGGCCATGGCGGTGACACGGGTGACACAGGGGGGCAGTGGTGACCCCAGTGTCCCCACTGTCCCCAGGCCTGTCCCCCTGCTCTCGGTGCTCCTGCTGGAGGCGTTCCTGCAGTGACAGTGACAGGGGTGACACGGGGGGGCCATGGCAGTGACAGGGGTGACACGGGGGGGCCATGGCAGTGACAGGGGTGGCACAGGGGGCCCTGGTGTCACTGTGTGTCCCCACTGTCCCCAGGCCTGTCTCCCTGCGCTCGGCGCTCCTGCTGGAGGCGTTCCTGCAGTGACAGTGACAGGGGTGACACGGGGGGCCATAGCAGTGACAGGGGTGGCACAGGGAGTCCTGGTGACCCCAGTGTCCCCACTGTCCCCAGGCCTGTCCCCCTGCGCTCGGTGCTCCTGCTCGAGGCGTTCCTGCAGTGACAGTGACAGGGGTGGCACAGGGGCTGTGACAGTGACAGGGGTGGCACAGGGAGCCCTGGTGACCCCAGTGTCACTGTGTGTCCCCACTGTCCCCAGGCCTGTCCCCCTGCTCTCGGTGCTCCTGCTCGAGGCGTTCCTGCAGCGCCGCCAGGGCCGGAAGCTCTTCCTGGGCTGTGACCTGTGGGACGCTGAGGGGACAACGCTGCACGCCAAGGCCACCGGTGAGGGGACATGGGGACACTGGGGACAGCCTGGGGACAGCCTGGGGGGCTGGGGACACTGGGGACACTGGGGACAGCCTGGGGGGCTGGGGACACTGGGGACACAGGGACACTGGGGACAACGCTGCGCGCCAAGGCCACCGGTGAGGGGACATTGGGGACAGCCTGGGGACATCCTGGGGACAACGCTGCATGCCAAGGCCACCGGTGAGGGGACATGGGGACACTGGGGACACTGGGGACAGCCTGGGAACATTGGGGACACTGGGGACAGCCTGGGGACATTGGGAACACTGGGGACAGCCTGGGGACAGCCTGGGGGGCTGGGGACACTGGGGACAGCCTGGGGACAGCCTGGGGGGCTGGGGACACTGGGGACAGCCTGGGGACATTGGGGACAGCCTGGGGACAGCAGTGACACAGGGACATTGGGGACAATGCTGCACGCCAAGGTCACTGGTAAGGGGACATGGGGACAGCCTGGGGACACTGGGGACAGCCTGGGGACAATGCTGCATGTCGAGGCCACCGGTGAGGGGACATGGGGACATTGGGGATATTGGGGACACTCTGGGGGCACTGGGGACAGCCTGGAGATACTGCGGGCATGGGGACATTGGGGACATTGGGGACACAAGAGACATGGGGGGCATTGGGGACATCCCGGGGGCTGGGGACAGCCTGGGGACACTGGGGACATTGGGGACAGCCTGGGGACAGCCTGGGAACGCTGGGGACATTGGGGACACTGGGGACACTGGGGACAGCCTGGGGACAGCAGTGACACAGGGACATTGGGGACAAGTCTGCACGCCAAGGCCACCGGTGAGGGGACATGGGGACAGCCTGGGGACACTGGGGACAGCCTGGGGACAGCTTGGGGACACCAGGGACATCAGGGACACGCTGCACACCAGGGCCACTGCTGAGGGGACAGAGGGACAGGGCTGGGCACAGCCTGGGGACACATTTGGGGTCACTTGTGGGGGTGGGGACACGCTTGGGGACACTGGGGGTCCCCACCTGAGGTGTCCCCTCTGTCCCCAGGGCTCTTCATCCAGCAGGACCCCCCCAAGGAGCCAGCACGGGGAGGGGACAGCGCCCGGTGACTGCCACCTGTGCCACCTCCTGTGCCACCTGTGTGACCCTCGGTGCCCTCCCTGTCCCCCAGTGCCACCCTGGCTCTCCTTCAGCCATCCCTGGCTGTCCCCAAATGTCCCCAAGTGTCCCCAGCGCTGTCCCCGTGCCCATCACAGCCGCTGCCACCACCCCTGGTGTCCCCTCGTGTCACTTTGGGGTCCTGGGGAGAGGGGACGGGGGGGGGGTGGGACCCCCGTGTCCCCCTGCTGCCACCGCGGGGTCCCCAAGGGGGGACACGGGGGGGAGGGACACCCCAAAATTGGGGAATTTGGGGTCTCTGAACCCCAAAATTTGAAGATTTGGGGGCTCGGGGGGGTCCCTGCACCCCAAAATTGGGAACTTTGGGGTCTCCGTACCCAAAATTGGGAAATTTGGGGAGTCGGGGGTCCCTGCACCCCCAAATTTGGCACCCTGGGGTCCCTGCACCCCAAAATTTGGAATATTTGGGCAATTTGGGGTCTCTGCACCCCAAACTGGGAACTTTGAGGGGGTCCCCGCACCCCAAAATTGAGCCCAGGGGGGAGTTCGGGCTCCCTGCACCCCAAAATTTGGAAAATTTGGGGTCCCTGTGCCCAAAAATGGGAAATTTGGGGTCTCTGCACCCCCAAAACGGGGAATTTTGGGGGGTCGGGGGGGGTCCCCGCACCCCAGAATTGAGCCCAGAGGATTTCGCGGGGTCCCCATCGCTGCACCCCAAAAATGGCCCCATTGGGGGAGGGTCCCCGCACCCCAAAATTGGGAACTTTGGGGTCTCCGTACCCGAAATTGGGAAATTTGGGGAGTCGGGGGTCCCTGCACCCCCAAATTTGGCACTCTGGGGTCCCTGCACCCCCAAATTTGGAATATTTGGGCAATTTGGGGTCTCTGCACCCCAAACTGGGAACTTTGGGGGGGGTCCCCGCACCCCAAAATTGAGCCCAGGGGGGAGTTCGGGCTCCCTGCACCCCAAAATTTGGAAAATTTGGGGTCGCTGTGCCCAAAAATGGGAAATTTGGGGTCTCTGCACCCCCAAAATGAGGAATTTTGGGGAGTCGGGGGGGGTCCCTGCACCCCAAAATTGAACCCAGAGGATTTCGCGGGGTCCCCATCGCTGCACCCCAAAAATGACCCCATGGGGGGGGTCCCCGCACCCCAAAATTGGGAACTTTGGGGTCTCTGAACCTCAAAATTGGGAAATTTGAGGTCCGTGTATCCCAAAATTTGGGAAATTTGGGGAGTCGGGGGTCCCTGCACCCCCAAATTTGGAATATTTGGGGTCCCTGCACCCCAAACTGGGAACTTTGAGGGGGTCCCCGCACCCCAAAATTGAGCCCAGGGGGGAGTTCGGGCTCCCTGCACCCCAAAATTTGGAAAATTTGGGGTCCCTGTGCCCAAAAATGGGAAATTTGGGGTCTCTGCACCCCCAAAACGGGGAATTTTGGGGGGGTCGGGGGGGTCCCCGCACCCCAAAATTGAGCCCAGAGGATTTCGCGGGGTCCCCATCGCTGCACCCCAAAAATGACCCCACTGGGGGGGGTCCCCGCACCCCAAAATTGGGAAATTTGGGGTCCCCGCACCCCAAAATTGGGAACTTTGGGGTCTCCGTACCCAAAATTGGGAAATTTGGGGAGTCGGGGGTCCCTGCACCCCCAAATTTGGCACTCTGGGGTCCCTGCACCCCAAATTTTGGAATATTTGGGCAATTTGGGGTCTCTGCACCCCAAACTGGGAACTTTGGGGGGGGTCCCCGCACCCCAAAATTGAGCCCAGGGGGAAGTTCGGGCTCCCTGCACCCCAAAATTTGGGAAATTTGGGGTCCCTGTGCCCAAAAATGGGAAATTTGGGGTCTCTGCACCCCCAAAACGGGGAATTTTGGGGGGTCGGGGGGGTCCCCGCACCCCAAAATTGAGCCCAGAGGATTTCGCGGGGTCCCCATCGCTGCACCCCGAAAATGACCCCACTGGGGGGGGTCCCCGCACCCCAAAATTGGGAAATTTGGGGTCTCTGTACCCCAAAATTGGGAAATTTGGGGAGTCGGGGGTCCCTGCACCCCCAAATTTGGCACTCTGGAGTCCCTGCACCCCAAAATTTGGAATATTTGGGCAATTTGGGGTCTCTGCACCCCAAACTGGGAACTTTGAGGGGGTCCCCGCACCCCAAAATTGAGCCCAGGGGGGAGTTCGGGCTCCCTGCACCCCAAAATTTGGAAAATTTGGGATCCCTGTGCCCAAAAATGGGAAATTTGGGGTCTCTGCACCCCCAAAACGGGGAATTTTGGGGGGTCGGGGGGGTCCCCGCACCCCAAAATTGAGCCCAGAGGATTTCGCGGGGTCCCCATCGCTGCACCCCAAAAATGACCCCACTGGGGGGGGTCCCCGCACCCCAAAATTGGGAACTTTGGGGTCCCCGCACCCCAAAATTGGGAACTTTGGGGTCTCTGAACCTCAAAATTGGGAACTTTGGGGTCCCCGCACCCCAAAATTGGGAACTTTGGGGTCCCCGCACCCCGAAATTGGGAAATTTGGGGAGTCGGGGGTCCCTGCACCCCCAAATTTGGCACTCTGGGGTCCCTGCCCCCCAAAATTTGGAATATTTGGGCAATTTGGGGTCCCTGCACCCCAAACTGGGAACTTTGGGGGGGTCCCCGCACCCCAAAATTGAGCCCAGGGGGGAGTTCGGGCTCCCTGCACCCCAAAATTTGGGAAATTTGAGGTCCCTGTGCCCAAAAATGGGAAATTTGGGGTCTCTGCACCCCCAAAACGGGGAATTTTGGGGGGGTCGGGGGGATCCCCGCACCCCAAAATTGAGCCCAGAGGATTTCGCGGGGTCCCCATCGCTGCACCCCAAAAATGACCCCACTGGGGGGGGTCCCCGCACCCCAAAATTGGGAAATTTGGGGTCTCTGAACCTCAAAATTGGGAACTTTGGGGTCCCCGCACCCCAAAATTGGGAACTTTGGGGTCTCTGAACCCCAAAATTGGGAACTTTGGGGTCTCCGTACCCAAAATTGGGAAATTTGGGGAGTCGGGGGTCCCTGCACCCCCAAATTTGGCACTCTGGGGTCCCTGCACCCCAAAATTTGGAATATTTGGGCAATTTGGGGTCCCTGCACCCCAAACTGGGAACTTTGGGGGGGGTCCCCGCACCCCAAAATTGAGCCCAGGGGGGAGTTCGGGCTCCTTGCACCCCCAAAATTTGGAAAATTTGGGGTCCCTGTGCCCAAAAATGAGAAATTTGGGGTCTCTGCACCCCCAAAATGGAGAATTTTGGGGGGTCGGGGGGGGGTCCCCGCACCCCAGAATTGAGCCCAGAGGATTTCGCGGGGTCCCCATCGCTGCACCCCAAAAATGACCCCACTTGGGAGGGGTCCCCGCACCCCAAAATTGGGAACTTTGGTGTCTCTGAACCTCAAAATTGGGAAATTTGGGGTCCCGGCACCCCAAAATTGGGAACTTTGGGGTCTCTGAACCTCAAAATTGGGAACTTTGGGGTCCCCGCACCCCAAAATTGGGAACTTTGGGGTCCCCGCACCCCAAAATTGGGAAATTTGGGGTCTCTGTACCCAAAATTGGGAAATTTGGGGTCCCGACACCCCAAAATTGGGAACTTTGGGGTCCCCGGCACCCCAAAATTGGGAACTTTGGGGTCCCCGCACCCCAAAATTGGGAACTTTGGGGTCTCTGTACCCAAAATTGGGAACTTTGGGGTCCCCGCACCCCAAAATTTGGAACTTTGGGGTCTCTGTACCCCAAAATTGGGAACTTTGGGGTCTCTGTACCCAAAATTGGGAACTTTGGGGTCCCGGCACCCCAAAATTGGGAACTTTGGGAGGATTTGGGGGGTGTCCCCCCCCCCCCCCCGTGCCTCAGTTTCCCTGCGGGGAAATTCGCAAATTTCCCGCGGTTTTTTTGGGGAGGGGGGAGGGGAGAGGGGCAGGATGCCGGGGGGGGGGGAGGGGCGGGGACATTGGGGGGGGTGGGGGAGGGGCGGGGACATTTTTGTGGGGGGGGGGGGGGGGGGGGAACCCCGAGGCCTTAAAGGGGCCGCGCCCGGGCCGGGGCTGGAGGAGCCGGAGCCATGAGAGGTGCGGGGCACGCGCGTGTGCAAGGGGGGCGGGGCGGGCGTGCAAGGGGGGGTGGGACACCCCCAGGTGTGCAAGGGGGGGGTGGGGGCACCTCCAGGTGTGCAAGGGGGGGTGGGGGCACCTCCAGGTGTGCAAGGGGGGGGAAGCTAGGAGTGCAGGTGGGTGTGCAAGGGGGGTGGGGGGGTGTTTGCACACGCGTGTGCGAGGGGCGGGGCTCGCAGCGGGTGTGCACACGCGTGGGGGGGGTGGGAGGGTGGGCAGGGGGGTTTGGGGGTGTGCAGGTGTGTCACAGGGGGTGCACGGGTGTGTCACGGGGCACACGGGTGTGTCACAGCCTGTACAGGTGTGTCACAGCCTGTTCACGTGTGTCACAGGTCACACACGCGTGTCACGGGCTGTACAGGTGTGTCACGGGGCACACGCGTGTGTCACTGGCTGCACACACACGTCACGGGGCACACGGGTGTGTCACGGGCTGTACAGGTGTGTCACGGGGCACACACGCGTGTGTCAGTGTGTACAGGTGTGTCACAGCCTGTTCACGTGTGTCACAGGTCACACACGCGTGTCACGGGCTGTACAGGTGTGTCACGGGGCACACGCGTGTGTCACTGGCTGCACCCACACGTTAGGGGGCTCACAGGTGTGTCACGGGCTGCACACGCGTGTCACGGGGCACACGGGTGTGTCACAGCCTGTTCACGCGTGTCACAGGTCACACACGCGTGTCACAGGCTGTACAGGTGTGTCACGGGGCACATGGGTGTGTCACAGGCTGTACAGGTGTGTCACGGGGCACATACACGTGTGTCAGTGTGTACAGGTGTGTCACAGCCTGTTCACGCGTGTCACAGGTCACACACACGTGTCACAGGCTGTACAGGTGTGTCACGGGGCACACGCGTGTGTTACCGGCTCTGTGGGTGTGTCACAGGCTGCACACGCGTGTTTTGGGGTGCACAGGTGTGTCACGGGCTGTGCAGGTGTGTCACAGGGCACACACACGTGTCACAGGCTGTTCACGCGTGTCACAGGTCACACACACGTGTCACAGGCTGTACAGGTGTGTCACAGGGCACACGGGTGTGTCACAGCCTGTTCACGTGTGTCACAGGTCACACACACGTGTCACGGGCTGTACAGGTGTGTCACGGGGCACACGCGTGTGTTACCGGCTCTGTGGGTGTGTCACAGGCTGCACACGCGTGTTTTGGGGTGCACAGGTGTGTCACGGGCTGTACAGGTGTGTCACAGGTCACACACACGTGTCACAGGCTGTACAGGTGTGTCACAGGTGTGTCACTCATGTCACAGGTCGCACACGCGTGTCACGGGTCACACACACGTGTCACAGCGTGCACACGCCTGTTTCGGGGTGTGCAGGTGTGTCACGGTGTGCACAGGTGTGTCACGGGGCACACGGGTGTGTCACAGGTGTGTCACTCGTGTCACAGGCTGCACACGCGTGTTTGAGGACACCGGGGTGTGTTTTGGGCTGTACAGGTGTGTCACAGGTGTGTCACAGGGGTGTCACAGGCTGTCACACCCGTGTCACAGCCCCACACACGCGGGTCAGGTGTCACACATGTGTCACAGGCTGTCACACGTGTGTCACACTCCCACACGCGTGTCACAGCCCCACTCACATGTGTCAGGTGCCACCCGTGTGTCGCAGGCTGTCACACGTGTCCCCTCGTGTCCCTGTCCCCCCCCGCGCACCTGCGGGTCCCTCCCTTGATGTGGCGGCGGCGCCGGGAGGGGGGGGGGGGACCCCGGGGGGACCCTGCGGTGACAACGGCGGGGACGCGCAGGTGGCCCCGCGCCACCCCCCCCCCAACCCCCCGGGAAACGGGGGCGGGGCGCCCCGGGGTGCTGGGGACCCTCCGTGTCCCCATTGTCCCCTCCGTGTCCCCATTGTCCCCTCCGTGTCCCCATTGTCCCCATTGTCCCCTCCGTGTCCCTCCGTGTTCCCACTGTACCCCCCGAGTCCCCACTGTCCCCTCCGTGTCCCCGCTGTCCCCTCCGTGTCTCCAGCTCTGTCCCCTCCGTGTCCCCAGCGCTGTCCCCTCTGTCCCCTCCGTGTCCCCGCTGTCCCCTCCGTGTCGCCAGCGCTCTCCTCTCTGTCCCCTCCGTATCCCCTCCGTGTCCTCATTGTCCCCTCCTTGTCCCCTCCCTGTCCCCGCTGTCCCTTCCGTGTCCCCGCTGTCCCCCCGTGTCGCGGTGCCCCGCGCGCTCCTGGGGTGTCCCCGGGGCTTGTGGGGACAGGGAGGTGACAGCGCCCGGGGCCGATGGGACTGGGGGGACTGGGAGGGACTGGGGGATGAGGAAGGCGGATACTGGTGAGGCTTTGTGCGTCCCAGTCCGTCCCAGTCCGTTACTGGTGTGTCCCAGTCCGTCCCAGTCCGTTACTGGTGTGTCCCAGTCCGTCCCAGTTCGATACTGGTGTGTCCCAGTCCGTTACTGGTGCCACTGGCGCGGTCGCCGCTCCCGCCGGGTGCCGCCGGTGCCGGGAGGAGACACCGGGCAGGGGCACCCCCGGTGCTCCCAGTATCCCCAGTATCCCCATCCCAGCGCTCCCAGTATCCCCAGTATCCCCATCCCAGCGCTCCCAGTATCCCCAGTATCCCCATCCCAGCGCTCCCAGTATCCCCAGTTCCCCCGGTCCGGCGGGTGCCGGTGGGACCGAGCTGCCCGCCTTACCGGCAGCCCCCGGTGTTTCCCGGTGCCCCCGGTGCCCCCGGTACCGCCGGTTCCCCGGTGCTGTGGGTGTCCCGGTCCCCCCGGTCCCCGCAGCCGCGGTGGGTGCCCCCGGTGCCCCCGGTACCGCCGGTTCCCCGGTGCTGTGGGTGTGTCCCGGTCCCCCCCGGTCCCCCCAGCCGCGGTGGGTGCCCCCGGTGCCCCCGGTACCCGCCGGGTTTGGGAGTGCCCCGGTGCTCCGGTAACCCCCGGTGTGACGGGGCCTCAACGGCCCCCGGTACCCCCGGTTCTCGCAGTTCCCCTAAACGCGGTGCCTGCCCCATTTTCCCCGGTACCGCCCGGTTTTGTGCGTGCCCCCGGTGCCCCCGGTGCCCCCGGTGCCCTCCGCCCGCCGGTTCCCGGTAGGAGCGGCCCCGCCGCGGCGCTTCCCGGCACGGGCTGAGTAATTCGGGGCGCGGGGCTGACTCAGCGCCCCCAAACCCGGGTGCCCCGGTCCCCCCGGTGCCCTCGGTCCCCCCCGGTCCCCCCCGGTGCCCTCGGTCCCCCCCGGTCCCCCCCGGTGCCCCCCGGGCCCCCCCCGGGCCGGATGCGCGGGCGGCGCCGGCCCCAAAAAACTGGGGCGGGAGGAAAACGGGGCGGGGGGGAGGGAGCGGGGGGTGACACACGTGTGCGGGGTGACACACGTGTGTGGCAGGGCTGGCACACGTGTCCGGGGTGGCACACATGTCTGGGGTGTCACACGTGTCCGGAGGGTCACGCGCGTCCAGGTGACACACGTGTCTGGGGTGTCACACGTGTCTGGGGTGTCACACGTGTCCAGGGGGTCACGTGTGAGTGGGGGGTGTCACATCTGGGGTTGTCACACGTGTCTGGGGGTGTCACACACGTGTGGCTGGGCTGGCACACATGTCCAGGTGTGTCACGCGTGCCCAGGTGTGTCACACGCGTGCCCAGGTGTGTCACACGCGTGTGCAGGTGGAGGAGCAGCTGTGCAAGGGCCTTGCACCAGTGTCAGTGCCAGGCCAGGGCTGTACTGGGGTGTCCCCAGTGCCAAACTGGGAACTCCCAGTTCTGTACTGGGGCCATACTGGCAGCTCCCAGTCCCATACTGGGTCATACTGGGATCTCCCCAGTCCTGTCCTGGGCTATACTGGAATCTCACCAGTTGCATACTGGGCTATACTGGGAGCTCCCAGTCCCATACTGGGTCATACTGGGAGCTCCCAGTTCCATACTGGGCCGTACTGGGAGCTCCCCAATCCCATAGTGGGCCATACTGGGAGTTCCCAGTCCCATACTGGGTCATACTAGGAGCTCCCAGTTCCATACTGGGCTGTACTGGGAGCTCCCCAAGGCCATACTGGGAGCTCCCAGTCCCATACTGGGCCATACTGGGAGCTCCCCAGTCCCATACTGGGCCATACTGGGAGCTCCCCAGTCCTGTCCTGGGCTATACTGGGATCTCACCAGTCCTGTACTGGGATCTCACCAGTTCCATACTGGGCTGTACTGGGAGCTCCCAGTCCCATACTGGGTCATACTGGGAGCTCCCCAGTCCCATACTGGGCCATACTGGGAGCTCCCCAGTCCTGTCCTGGGCTATACTGGAATCTCACCAGTTGCATACTGGGCTATACTGGGAGCTCCCAGTCCCATACTGGGTCATACTGGGAGCTCCCAGTTGCATACTGGGCTGTACTGGGAGCTCCCCAATCCCATAGTGGGCCATACTGGGAGCTCCCAGTCCCATAGTGGGTCATACTGGGAGCTCCCAATTCCATACTGGGCTGTACTGGGAGCTCCCCAGTCCTGTCCTGGGCCATACTGGGATCCCACCAGTCCTGTACTGGGATCTCACCAGTCCCATACTGGGCCACACTGGGAGCTCCCAGTCCCATACTAGGTCATACTGGGAGCTCCCAGTTGCATACTGGGCCATACTGGGAGCTCCTAGTCCCATATTGGGTCATACTGGGAGCTCCCAGTTCCATACTGGGCTGTACTGGGAGCTCCCCAAGGCCATACTGGGAGCTCCCAGTCCCATACTGGGTCATACTGGGAGCTCCCAGTTGCATACTGGGCTGTACTGGGAGCTCCCCAATCCCATAGTGGGCCATACTGGGAGCTCCCAGTCCCATAGTGGGTCATACTGGGAGCTCCCAGTTCCATACTGGGCTGTACTGGGAGCTCCCTAATCCCATAGTGGGTCATACTGGGAGCTCCCAGTCCCATATTGGGCCATACTGGGATCTCCCCAGTCCCATACTGGGTCATACTGGGATCTCCCCAGTCCCATACTGGGCTGTACTGGGAGCCCCCAGTCCCGTACTGGGATCTCCCCAGTCCCATACTGGGCTGTACTGGGAGCCCCCAGTCCCGTACTGGGCCCCGCGCGTTTCCTGTCCCAGGGCCGTGTCCCAGTTGTGGCTTTGTGGCTTCGGCAGCGCCAGCTCTGGGTGACAGGGGACACTGGGGACACCACCGGGGACACTGGGGACTTTTGGGACACTGGGGACATTGGGGACACGGGGGGACCTCAGGACACCCCAGCCCAGGGGTGGCACTGGAGCCCACCAGGGACAGTGGGACCAAAGGGGACACTGTCACCAGCGGGGACAGTCGGTGTCAGTGACACCGTGGGTGGCACAGGTGACACGGGAAGCCTGGGGGGACGTGTGCGCCACGGTGACGTCAGCACGGAGGGGACACGGGGGTGGCAGCGGTCACATGGGACCGTGCGGTGACACGCGAAGCCATGGGTGACACGTGAGGACACTGGGGACACTCGGTCCCAAAGGTGACACCGGAGTCCACCAGGTGGCACCTGAACCACAGGTGACACGTGAAGCCACAGGTGGCACCTGGTCCCCACAGGGGACACACAAGCACATGGGGACACCTGAACCACAGGAGGACACGGGTGGCACTGGGGGTCCCACGGGAGCCTGGTGACAGGGACCCCGTGCCAGGTGTCCCCGTGCCAGTGTCCCCGTGCCAGTGTCCCCGTGCCAATGTCCCCATGCCAATGTCCCTGTGCCAATGTCCCCGTGCCAATGTCCCCCCCGTGCCAGTGTCCCCATGCCAATGTCCCTGTGCCAATGTCCCCGTGCCAATGTCCCTGTGCCAGTGTCCCTGTGCCAGGTGTCCCCATGCCAATGTCCCTGTGCCAATGTCCCCGTGTCCCCCCAGCCCACATCGAGGTGATTCCCTGCAAGATCTGCGGGGACAAATCCTCGGGGATCCACTACGGGGTCATCACCTGCGAGGGCTGCAAGGTGACACGGGGGACACGGGGACACGGGGGGGGACACGGGGACATGGGGGACACAGGGGACTTGGGGACACGGGGGACACAGGGGATGCAGGGATCACTGGGGACTCGGGGACATGGAAGGACACGGGGACATGCGGGGGATAAGGGGGGACATGGGGACATTTGGGACAAGGGGGATGTGGGGGGGACTTGAGGACAAGGAGGAATATGGGGACAAGGGGGGACATGGGGACATTGTGGACATGGAGGAATATGGGGACAAGGGGGGACATGGGGACCTTGGCGAGTAGGAGGACATGGGGGTGACATGTGGGATGTGGGGACATTGGACAGGGGGACATGGTGCCGTGGTGTGACACGGGTGACACATGTGACACGGTGCCACCTCAGGGCTTCTTCCGGCGCAGCGAGCGGCGCGGGCCGAGCCTGGCGTGTCACCGCGGGCAGCGCTGCGACATCGACCGCGCCACCCGCACGCGCTGCCAGCACTGCCGCCTGCAGAAGTGCCTGCGCCTCGGCATGTCCCGCGACGGTGAGTGACACGGGGACACCGCGGGGACACCGCGGGGACAGCCGCCACCCAGCCCGGGGACACCGGGGACTGTCCATGGGGACATCGATCTGTGCTCCTGGGGACAGCTGGACCCCTGGGGACATCACCCTGTCACCCTGGGGACATCGATCTGTGCCCCTGGGGACAGCTGGACCCCTGGGGACATCACCCTGTCACCCTGGGGACATCGATCTGTGCCCCTGGGGACAGCTGGACCCCCTGGGGACATCACCCTGTCACCCTGGGGACATCGATCTGTGCTCCTGGGGACAGCTGGACCCCTGGGGACATCACTCTGTGACCCTGGGGACATGGATCTGTGCCCCTGGGGACAGCTGGACCCCCTGGGGACATCACCCCGTCACCCTGGGGACATCGATCTGTGCCCCTGGGGACAGCTGGACCCCCTGGGGACACCAGGGACTGTCCCTGGGGACATCATCCTGTGACCCTGGGGACACCGCTCTGCCCCTGGGGACAGCTGTACCCTCTGGGGACATCACCTTGTGCCCCTGGGGACATCGATCTGTGCCCTCTGGGGACACCGCTCTGTGCCACCTGGGGACACCTGTCCCCTGCCCCTATGCCACCTGGGGACACCTGTCCCTTGTCCCTGCGCCGCCTGTCGCCGCCCTGGGGACAGCCCGAGGTGTCCCTGGGGAAGGGCCGGGCCGCTCGGTGACCCCCGCGGTGTCACCCGCTGTCCCCTCTGTCCCCGCAGCCGTCAAGTTCGGCCGCATGTCCAAGAAGCAGCGGGACCGGCTGCAGGCCGAGGTGCTGGAACAGCTGGAAAAGCGGGAAAACCGGGAAAAAAACCGGGAACAACGGGAACAAACCCGGGAAAACCGGGAACAAACCCGGGAAAACCGGGAACAAACCCGGGAACAACGGGAACAAACCCGGGAAAACCGGGAACAAACCCGGGAAAACCGGGAACAAACCCGGGAAAAATGGGAAAAGGGGGAAAAGCGGGAGGAGGAACGGGCGGCCCCGGGGCCACCGCAGCCCCCCCCGGCGGGGCGCTGTCCCCCGCTGTCCCCCGCTGTCCCCGCGGGCTGTCCCAGCAGGGCGTGGCCCGCGGAGGAGGTGACAAAGCGGGGACAGGATGGGGACAGGGCGGGGACAGCGGGGACAGGGCCGATCCCTCAGCCCGGTGCCGGCGGAGTCCCGGAGTCACCCGCGGGCCTGGAGATCGGTGAGTGGCACCGGGGAGTGTCACCTGCTGGGGTGGCGGTGTCACCTGTTCGGGTGGGGGTGGTGGCACCTCGGCATGTCACTGTGGGTGCTCCATGGTGGTGGCACCGGCTCTGTCACCCGCGGATGCCACCACACTGGTGACCCATCAAGGCCACACACCGGGCCACCCTTCCTGTCCCCAAGCCCTGCATGTCCCCTCAGAGCTGCTGACCCAGTGTCCTGCTGTCACACCGTGTCACCCCTGTCCCCTCAGAGCTGCTGACACAGAGTGTCCTGCTGTCACACCGTGCCACGTGCCACCCCCGCGCCGAGGACCTCCAGGGCCACCGCTGGGCCACCTTCAGCCCCGAGGAGATCCGCGCCTACCAGAGCCAGGTGCGGGCCGGGCAGGGGACGCGGCTGTCCCCAGGGGTGACACGGCTGTCCCCAGCGGTGGCGCGGGGGTGACAGCCGCTCCCGCAGCCCATGGCGGAGATGTGGCAGCGCTGTGCCCGCCGTGTCACCGAGGCCATCGAGCGCGTGGTGGAGTTCGCCAAGCGCCTGCGCGGCTTCCTGCAGCTCAGCCAGCACGACCAGATCGTCCTGCTCAAGGCGGGTACGCGGCCACCGTGTCCCCGTGTCACTGTCACCACCCCAGGGCCACCCCGGCCCCTGGTGCACTGTCACAGGGATGCCCCGGCCCCATTGTCACCAGCCCCAGGGCCACTCTACCTCACTGTCCCTACCCCCAGAGCCACCCCCCCCTCCATTGTCCCCAGCCCCAGGGCCACCCCCCTCCATTGTCCCCATCCCCAGGGCCACTCTACCTCACTGTCCCTACCCCCAGGGCCACCCCACCCCATTGTCCCCACCCCCAGGGCCACTCTACCTCACTGTCCCTACCCTCAGGGCCACCCCCCCCTCCATTGTCCCCAGCCCCAGGGCCACTCTACCTCACTGTCCCTACCCCCAGGGCCACCCCACCCCATTGTCCCCAGCCCCAGGGCCACTCTACCTCACTGTCCCTACCCCCAGGGCCACCCCACCCCATTGTCCCCACCCCCAGGGTCACCCCACCTCACTGTCCCCAGCCCCAAGGCCACCCCACCCCATTGTCCCCAGCCTCTGTCCCCTCCATCCTCCTTGCAGAGGAGACAATCCCGTGTGTCCCACTGCGAGGTGACAGTCCCCAAAGTCCCGTCCCCCACCCCCCCCCGCCGAGGTGACAATACCGTGTGTCCCACGGTGAGGTGACAGTCCCCAAATTCCGCCCCCCCCAATCCCTGCCGAGGTGACAATCCCGTGTGACCCACGGCGAGGTGACAGTCCCCAAATTCCCCCCCCCAATCCCTGCCGAGGTGACAATCCCGTGTGTCCCACGGCGAGGTGACAGTCCCCAGCGTCCCCGCCTCCCTCCCTGCCGAGGTGACACCGCCCGGGGCCACCACCGCGGCGTCCCCGCCGCACCCCCTGGGGGCGGTGGCGGTGTCGCCGGTGCCAGCAGCGCTGTCGCCTGCCGCGGGTGACAGGTGCCATGGAGGTTGTCCTGCTCCGGATGTGCCGCGCCTTCGACGCCGCCACCGGCACGGTCCTGTTCGAGGGCAAACTGGCGGGGCCCGAGCTCTTCCGCTCGCTCGGTAGGGCGGCGACACGGGCTGGGGACACGCGGGGACACTTGGGGACAGCGGTGACACCGGGCTGTCCCCAGGGTGTCCCGAGCTCGTCGCGTCCGTCTTTGACTTCGCGCGGGGGCTGAGCGCGCTGCGCTGCTCCGAGAGCGAGCTGGCGCTGCTCAGCGCGCTGCTGCTGCTCAACGCCGGTCAGCCACTGTCCCCAGGTGTCCCCAAGTGTCGCTCAGCGTCCCCCCGGCGTCCCCATCCCCTGTCCCGCTCCGTGTCCCCGCGTCTCCCTGTGCCTCCCCACGCGCTCCCCAAACCCGCAGGGTTTGTCCCTAAGCGGGGTGTCCCCAGGGTGTCCCCGGGGTGTCCCCAGGGTGTCCCCAGGGTGTCCCCGGGGTGTCCCCGGGGTGTCCCCAGGGTGTCCCCAGGGTGTCCCCGGGGTGTCCTCAGGGTATCCCTAAGATGTCCCCGGGGTGTCCTCCACAGTGTCCCTAGGGTGCCCCTAGGCTGTCCCCCACAGTGTCCCCACGCCCCTGTCCGTGTCCCCACACCCTGTCCGTGTCCCCACACCCTGTCCCTGTCCCCACGCCCTGTCCGTGTCCCCACGCCCCTGTCCGTGTCCCCACACCCCTGTCCGTGTCCCCACGCCCCTGTCCCTGTCCCCACACCCCTGTCCGTGTCCCCACACCCTGTCCGTGTCCCCACGCCCCGTCCCTGTCCCCACACCCCTGTCCGTGTCCCCACGCCCTGTCCGTGTCCCCACGCCCCTGTCCGTGTCCCCACGCCCCGTCCCTGTCCCCACGCCCTGTCCGTGTCCCCACACCCCTGTCCGTGTCCCCACACCCTGTCCGTGTCCCTACGCCCCTGTCCCTGTCCCCACACGCTGTCCGTGTCCCCGCGGTGTCCCCAGGCCGGCCGTGGCTGCAGGACCGCCAGCGGGTGGCGCGGCTCCAGGGACAGCTCGATGTCGCCTTCCGGCTCCTGCTGCGCCGGACCCGCCGCGAGGGGCTCCTGGCACGGGTGGGGACACCGGGACACCGGGGAGGGGACATCGAGGGACACGGGGACACTGGGGAGGGGACACGGGGGGCAAGGGGGGGGTCCCTGGGGATCTTTGGGCGGGCGGGGGCAGGGTGGGGGTTTGGGGACATTGGGGGTGACCCTGGATCGGGGGAGTCCCTGCCTGTGTGTCACGTGTGTCCTCCCCGTGTGTCCCCGCGGTGTTCCAGCCGTGTCCCCGGTGTCCCCGCGGTGACAGCCGTGTCCCCGCAGCTGCCCGCCCCGGGCCGGCTCCGCGCTCTGTGCTCGCAGCACCTGGAGCAGGTTCAGGCTTTCCGCCGCCTGCACCCCGCGGGGGTCTCGGCCGCCTTCCCCCCGCTCTACCGGGAGCTCTTCGCCCCCGACCCCGCCGATGGCCCCGCGGGGACCCGCTGAGCGCCACCCGGGGACCGCGGCGACTACCGGGACCATCCGTGACCCTGCTGAGCGCGACATCAGGACCGCCGGGATCATCGGGATTACCGGGACCGCCCCTGCACCTGGGGACACCTGGGGGTGCTCCCGCCCCGGCACCTGGCGGGGTTCTGTCCCCCGTGGGTGCCCGGTCGCCGTGGGTGCCCGCTGTCCTTGTCCCCCGTGGGTTCCCACGGTCTCCGTCACCGCGGGCTGTCCCACGGTCCCCCCCGCGGTGCCGGGGCTCAGTGAGGAGCGGCCGTGGCGGTGTTTAATTGGAATAAAGGCGTTTTTGGGGACCGCGTGCCCGTGGGCTCCGTCACGGGGGACAGACAAACGGGGACACCGGGAGCGGCGTTAGAGCGCCGCCCCGCGCAGCGCTCCGAGTGGCTATAGGTTCCCGTGTCTGTCACTCAAACTAGGAGGCGGGCATTCAGTTTTTCTGGCTCTTTGATTGGTCTAATTCTCCGCTACTCGCTGCTGATTGGCTGCTTTATTCCCAATATTTCCCGCCCCTCCTCTGGGAGGTCTCGCGGGGATTGGCCGCTGCTCCACAGGCGGGGATTGGGTGGAAGCCATGCGGGGCTGCGCTGTGATTGGCTGGGAGGGGAGGAACCACGATATGATTGGTGGAGAGCGGGAGGAGGCGGGGCCAGCGGCGGGGCGCGGGAGGCGGCGGAGGCGGCACCGGGGCCGCATCGAGGCCCGAACCGGGCCGGGCCCGAACCGGGGCCTTTCGGGGCCGAACCGGGCCGAGCCAGGGTCGCTCCGGGACCGAGGGGCGGCCCCGGCACCTGCAGGTACCGTGAGACCACCCCGGGGGGGCGCGGCCGAGGTGGCTGCGGGGGCTCCGCTGCCGCTGCACCGGGCCCGGGGCCTGCACCGGCGCGCCCGGAGCCGAGCCCTCCGTGAGGGTACGGGCGAGGGGAGAAGGCCGGGGAGCCCCCGGGGTGGGGGACGCAGCGCGGCCCGGCCGCACCGGGAGTTCCCGGTGGGTTCCCGGTAACGGCCCGGTAAAGCCCGGTTAGCCCCGTCCGCAGCCGGCGATGGCGGGACGCGTCCCCGTGCACAGCCTGAGCAGCCTGCAGAAAACCGCTCTGCTCCTGGGCGTCCCGGCGGCGGCCACCGTGCTCTACATCCTGTACCGGCGCTACCGGGAGAGCCGAGGTGGGTGCGTGTCTCACACCGGGGGGGCCTGACCCTTCCTCCCGGTACCCCCGGGAGCTCCCGCTGGGAATTCCCTTGTGAGCTCCTCCTTGTCCCTATGGGACCCTCTGGGGACACCCTGGGAACTCCCTGGGGACACCTTGGGGACTCCCTGGGGAGGGGGAGGTTTTTGGAGTCACTTTTCCCCCAGGGAATTCCCTTGTGAGCTCCCTGTCCCTTTGTGACCCTCTGGGGCCACCCTGGGAATCCTTTGGGGACACCTTGGGGACCCTCTGGGGACCTTTTGGGGACACCCTGAGGACACTTTGGGGACCCTTGTGGGACCCCCTGGGGAGTGGGGACCCGTCAAAGTCACTTTTCCCACTGGGAATTGCCTTGTGAGCTCCTCAGGGGTGTCCCACTCCCTTCCTGTCCTTTTGGGGACACTTTGGGGACACCTTGGGGACACTTTGGGGACCCCAATGGGAAGTGGGGGTGCCTTGGGTTCCCTTTTCCCGCTGGGAATTCTCTGTACCCTGTTTGTAACCCTCCCCCCGGGGGGGTCCCGGCCCCTCCGTGCCCCCCTTGGGGACCCAGCCGTGTCCCCTCTGTCCCCTCAGAGGCGCAGGTGACACTGGTGGCAGACGAGGGGCTGGAGGTGGGGGTCAGGGTGCCCCGCACGGCCCTGAAATCGCTGATCGGCCGCCGGGGAGCCACCATCAACCAGGTGGGGGCAACTGGGGGAACTGGGGGAACTGGGGGTACTGGGATTGCTGGGGGCACTGGGAGTGCTGGGGAACTGGGAGAACTGGGAGTGCTGGGGAACTGGGATTGCTGGGGGAACTGGGAGTGCTGGGGGAACTGGGAGTGCTGGGGGCACTGGGAGTGCTGGGGGAACTGGGAGCACTGGGGGAACTGGGATTGCTGGGGGAACTGGGAGTGCTGGGGAACTGGGAGCACTGGGGGAACTGGGAGTGCTGGGGGAACTGGGAGTGCTGGGGGAACTGGGAGCGCTGGGGGAACTGGGAGAACTGGGAGCACTGGGGGAACTGGGAGTGCTGGGGGAACTGGGATTGCTGGGTAACTGGGAGTGCTGGGGGAACTGGGAGTGCTGGGGGAACTGGGAGTGCTGGGGGAACTGTGGGGAACTGGGAGCACTGGGGGAACTGGGAGTGCTGGGAGCACTGGGGGAACTGGGAGTGCTGGGGCAACTGGGAGTGCTGGGGGAACTGGGAGTGCTGGGGGAACTGGGGGAACTGGGAGCACTGGGGGAACTGGGAGTGCTGGGGGAACTGGGAGTGCTGGGGGAACTGGGGGAACTGGGAGCACTGGGGGAACTGGGAGTGCTGGGGGAACTGGGAGTGCTGGGGGAACTGGGAGTGCTGGGGGAACTGGGTGTGCTGGGGGAACTGGGAGAACTGGGAGCACTGGGGTAACTGGGAGTGCTGGGGGAACTGGGGGAACTGGGAGTGCTGGGGGAACTGGGGGAACTGGGAGTGCTGGGGGAACTGGGAGTGCTGGGGGAACTGGGATTGCTGGGGGAACTGGGAGTGCTGGGGGAACTGGGATTGCTGGGGGAACTGGGAGCGCTGGGGGAACTGGGAGCGCTGGGGGAACTGGGAGTGCTGGGGGAACTGGGAGAACTGGGAGCACTGGGGGAACTGGGAGCACTGGGGGAACTGGGAGTGCTGGGGGAACTGGGAGCGCTGGGGGAACTGGGAGTGCTGGGGGAACTGGGAGTGCTGAGGGAACTGGGAATGCTGGGAGCACTGGGGGAACTGGGGGAACTGGGAGTGCTGAGGGAACTGGGAGTGCTGGGGGCACTGGGAGTGCTGGGGAACTGGGAGCACTGGGGGAACTGGGAGAACTGGGAGCACTGAGGGAACTGGGAGTGCTGGGGGCACTGGGAGTGCTGGGGGAACTGGGAGTGCTGGGGGAACTGGGAGCACTGGGGGAACTGGGAGTGCTGGGGGAACTGGGATTGCTGGGTAACTGGGAGTGCTGGGGGAACTGGGAGTGCTGGGGGAACTGGGAGAACTGGGAGCACTGGGGGAACTGGGAGTGCTGGGGGAACTGGGAGTGCTGGGAGCACTGGGGGAACTGGGAGTGCTGGGGGAACTGGGAGTGCTGTGGGAACTGGGAGAACTGGGGGAACTGGGAGCACTGGGAGTGCTGGGGGAACTGGGAGTGCTGAGGGAACTGGGGGAACTGGGAGTGCTGGGGGAACTGGGAGCACTGGGGGAACTGGGAGTGCTGGGGGAACTGGGAGTGCTGTGGGAACTGGGAGAACTGGGGGAACTGGGAGCACTGGGAGTGCTGGGGGAACTGGGAGTGCTGAGGGAACTGGGGGAACTGGGAGTGCTGGGGGAACTGGGAGGGACTGAGAGCACTGGAAGCACTGGGAGTGCTGGGGGAACTGGGAGTGCTGGGGAAACTGGGAGTGCTTGGGGAACTGGGGAGTACTGGGAGCACTGGGAGCACTGGGAGCACTGGGAGTACTGGGAGCACTGGGAGCACTGGGAGCACTGGGAGTACTGGGAGCACTGGGAGCACTGGGAGTACTGGGAGCACTGGGAGCACTGGGAGCACTGGGAGCACTGGGAGTACTGGGAGCACTGGGAGCACGGGCAGCACCGGGAGTGCCGCATCGGCGCTGTCCCCGCAGCTGAGGCAGGAGACGGGAGCCCAGATCGAGCTGGAGGAGGAGGAGGAGGAGGAAGGGGGGCACTCCCTGGTGCAGATCTCGGGCTCGCCGGGCCAGGTGTGCCGGGCCAGGGCGGCCGTGCTGCGCATCGTGGCCGACAGCGCGCCCGTGGCCGAGCAGCTGCGCGTGCCCCAGCGGGCCGTGGGCAGGATCATCGGTATGGGGCACCCCAAAACCCTGGGGGGATCCTTCTGTACCCCCTGGGACACCCCAGAACCCAAGGGAACCCCAAATCCCAGAGCAGCTGTGTGTGCCCCAGCGAGCCGTGGGCAGGATCATCGGTATGGGGCACCCCAAAACCCTGGGGGGATCCTTCTGTACCTCCTGGGACACCCCAAAATCCTGAGGGATCCTTCTGTACCCCCTGGGACACCCCAGAACCCTGGGAGAACCCTCCATAGTCACAGGGACACCCCAAAACCCTGGGGGGATCCTTCTGTACCCCCTGGGACACCCCAAATCCCAAGGGATCCTTCTGTACCCCCTGAGACACCCCAAATCCCTGGGGGGATCCTTCTGTTCCCCCTGGGACTCCCCAGAACCCAAGGGAACCCCAAATCCCAGGGTACCGAGCAGCTGCGCGTGCCCCAGCGGGCTGTGGGCAGGATCATCAGTATGGGGGACCCCAAAACCCTGGGGGGATCCTTCTGTACCTCCTGGGACACCCCAGAACCCTGGGAGAACCCTCCATAGTCACAGGGACACCCCAAATCCCCAGGGAACCCCAAATCCCAGGGTACTGAGCAGCTCTGCGTGCCCCAGCGGGCCGTGGGCAGGATCATCGGTACGGGCACCCCAAAACCCTGGGGGGATCTTTCTGTACCTCCTGGGACACCCCAAAATCCTGAGGGATCCTTCTGTACCTCCTGGGACACCCCAAATCCTGAGGGATCCTTCTGTACCCCCTGGGACTCCCCAAATCCCAAGGGATCCTTCTGTACCCCCTGGGACTCCCCAGAACCCAAGGGAACCCCAAATCCCAGAGCAGCTCTGTGTGCCCCAGGGGGCTGTGGGCAGGATCATCGGTACAGGGCACCCCAAAACCCTGGGGGGATCCTTCTGTACCCCCTGGGACACTCCAAAATCCCAAGGGAACTTTCTGTAACCCCTGGGACATCCCAAAATCCTGGGAGAACCCTCCATAGTCACAGGGACACCCCAAATCCCAAGGGAACCCCAAATCCCAGAGCAGCTGCGTGTGCCCCAGCGGGCCATGGGCAGGATCATCGGTATGGGGCACCCCAAAACCCTGGGGGGATCCTTCTGTACCCCATGGGACATCCCAAAATCCTGAGGGATCCTTCTGTACCCCCTGGGACACCCCAAAATCCCAAGGGAACCTTCTGTAACCCCTGGGACACCCCAAAACCCTGGGGGGATCCTTCTGTACCCCCTGGGACACCCCAAATCCCAAGGGAACCCCAAATCCCAGGGTACCAAGCAGCTGCACGTGCCCCAGGGGGCTGTGGGCAGGATCATCGGTACAGGGCACCCCAAAACCCTGGGGGGATCCTTCTGTACCCCCTGAGACACCCCAAATCCCAAGGGATCCTTCTGTACCTCCTGGGACACCCCAAAATCCTGAGGGATCCTTCTGTACCCCCTAGGACACCCCAAAATCCTGGGAGAACCCTCCGTAGTCACTGGGACACCCCAAATCCCAAGGGAACCCCAAATCCCAGGGTACCAAGCAGCTGCATGTGCCCCAGCGGGCCGTGGGCAGGATCATCGGTATGGGGCACCCCAAAATCCTGGGAGAACCCTCCATAGTCACAGGGACACCCCAAAACCCAAGGGAACCCCAAATCCCAGAGCAGCTGTGTGTGCCCCAGCGGGCCGTGGGCAGGATCATCAGTACGGGGCACCCCAAAACCCTGGGGGGATCCTTCTGTACCCCCTGGGGCACCCCAAAACCCTGAGGGATCCTTCTGTACCTCCTGGGACACCCCAAAATCCTGAGGGATCCTTCTGTACCCCCTAGGACACCCCAAAATCCTGGGAGAATCCTCCGTACCCCCTGGGACACCCCAAATCCCAAGGGAACCCCAAATCCCAGAGCAGCTGCGTGTGCCCCAGGGGGCTGTGGGCAGGATCATCGGTATGGGGCACCCCAAAACCCTGGGGGGATCCTTCTGTACCCCCTGGGACACCCCAAATCCCAAGGGATCCTTCTGTACCCCCTGGGACTCCCCAGAACCCAAGGGAACCCCAAATCCCAGAGCAGCTGCGCGTGCCCCAGTGGGCCGTGGGCAGGATCATCGGTACGGGGCACCCCAAAATCCTGGGGGGATCCTTCTGTACCCCCTGGGACTCCCCAAAATCCTGGGAGAACCCTCCATAGTCACAGGGACACCCCAAATCCCAAGGGAACCCCAAATCCCAGGGTACCGAGCAGCTCTGCGTGCCCCAGCGGGCCGTGGGCAGGATCATCGGTATGGGGCACCCCAAAATCCTGGGAAAACCCTCCATGGTCACAGGGACACCCCAAATCTCAAGGGAACCCCAAATCCCAGGGTACCGAGCAGCTGCGCGTGCCCCAGCGGGCCGTGGGCAGGATCATCGGTATGGGGCACCCCAAAACCCTGGGGGGATCCTTCTGTACCCCCTGGGGCACCCCAAAATCCTGGGAGAACCCTCCATAGTCGCAGGGACACCCCAAAACCCTGGGGGGATCCTTCTGTACCCCCTGGGGCACCCCAAAATCCTGAGGGATCCTTCTGTACCCCCTGGGACACCCCAAAATCCTGAGGGATCCTTCTGTACCCCCTGGGACACCCCAAATCTCAAGGGAACCCCAAATCCCAGGGTACCAAGCAGCTGCATGTGCCCCAGCGGGCCGTGGGCAGGATCATCGGTATGGGGCACCCCAAAATCCTGGGGGGATCCTTCTGTGCCCTCTGGGACACCCCAAAATCCTAGGGGGATCCTTCTGTGCCCTCTGGGATACCCGAAATCCCCAGGGAACCCCAAATCCCAGGGTACCGAGCAGCTCCATATACCCCAGCGGGCCGTGGGCAGGATCATCAGTATGGGGCACCCCAAAACCTGGGGAGAACCTTCTGTATCCCCAAATCCCACGGGGGACCTTCCATAGCCACAGGGACACCCCAAATCCTGGGAGAACCCCACTCCCACCCCCAAACCCCCTTCCCCAGCCCTGATTCCCTTTAAGCACCGCCCCAAACCCCCTCTCCCCGTTCACCCCCCGCCCCTCATTCCCCCCGGTTCCTCTCCGGGACGCTCCCGGTGCCCCCAGGGCGCGGCGGGGAGACCGTCCGGGCCATCTGCCGGAGCTCGGGGGCTCGCGTGGAGTGCGGCAACGAGCCCGACGCCAGCCTGGCCCCGCTGCGCGTCATCCGCCTGCTGGGGACGCGCAGAGAGGTGGAGGCGGCCAAGGTGAGCGCGGCTCGGCGCTTGCGGGGGTCTCCCTCACCCCCTGGGACCCTCCTCATCCTCGCTGCCCTCGGTAGAAGCTGATCATGGAGAAGCTGTCGGAGGACAAGGCGTTCCGCCGGGAGCTGGCGCAGGCGGCGGCCCGCGCGGTGCCCGCGGAAGCAGCCCCTGGGCAGCCGCCGGGAGCCACCGGAGCCGCCCGCCGGTCCCCCCCGGCAGCCCCGGGGGATGGCAGGAGTGCTGGGATGCGGACTGGGCACCGGCGGCCGGCCCGGGAACGGCGGCGGGGAGCGACGGGATGGAGCCGGAGATGGGGAGTGAGCAGCCCGGGGATGCGGGAGAGGAGCCCGAGGACGGGGGCGAGGAGCTGCCCGTGGCCAAGTTCGAGGGTGAGAGCTGTTCCCGCTGGGAATCGCGGCTGGGGATGGATTTCCTGGATTTTTGGGATCTGGAGAGGGGTTCTGGGCAGTTCCCTCCATCCCTCCGGTACCTTTTTTGGAGGGATTTTGAGGGATTCCCTCTGTTCTGGGGCTCTCCTGTGCCTTTCCCAGAGGGATTTTGGGGGATTCCCTCCATCCTGGGGCTCTCCTGTGCCTTTCCAGGAGGGATTTTGGGGGATTCCCTCCATCCTGGAGCTCTCCTGTGCCTTTCCCTGAGGGATTTAGGGAATTTCCTCCGTCCTGGGGCTCTCCCGTGCCTTTCCTGGAGGGATTTTGGGGGATTCCCTCCATCCTGGAGCTCTCCCGTGCCTTTCCAGGAGGGATTTTGGGGGATTCCCTCCATCCTGGGGCTCTCCCGTGCCTTTCCCTGAGGGATTTAGGGAATTCCCTCCATCCTGGAGCTCTCCCGTGCCTTTCCAGGAGGGATTTTGGGGGATTCCCTCCATCCTGGAGCTCTCCTGTGCCTTTCCCAGAGGGATTTTGGGGGATTCCCTCCATCCTGGAGCTCTCCTGTGCCTTTCCCTGAGGGATTTTGGGGGATTCCCTCCATCCTGGGGCTCTCCCGTGCCTTTCCCTGAGGGATTTTGGGGGATTCCCTCCATCCTGGGGCTCTCCTGTGCCTTTCCAGGAGGGATTTTGGGGGATTCCCTCCATCCTGGGGCTCTCCCGTGCCTTTCCCTGAGGGATTTTGGGGGATTCCCTCCATCCTGGAGCTCTCCTGTGCCTTTCCTGGAGGGATTTTGGGGGATTCCCTCCATCCTGGGGCTCTCCCGTGCCTTTCCCTGCGGGATTTTGGGGTGTGTCTCCCTATCTTTTTCCTCTCCTGAAGGAATTTGGGGAGATTTTGGGGGTTCCCTCCCTCCTGTGCCTGCCCCAGCAGTATTTTGTGGGGATTCATGGGATTCCTCTCTGGCCTTGGCTGTCCTGGGTGGATTTTGGGTGGATCTTGGTTGGATTTGGGTGGATTTGGGGTGGATTTTGGGTAGATCTCAGTGGATTTCAGGCAGATTTCAGTGGCTTTTGAGTAGATTTCAGTGGATTTGGGGTGGATTTCAGTGGATTTTGAGTGGATTTCCGTGCATTTCAGTGGATTTTGGGTAGATTTCCGTGGATTTCAGTGGATTTTGGGTAGATTTCCGTGGATTTCCGTGGATTTTGGGTAGATTTCCGTGGATTTCAGTGGATTTTGGGTAGATTTCTGTGGATTTCAGTGGATTTGGGATGGATTTCAGTGGATTTTGGGTAGATTTCCGTGGATTTCAGTGGATTTTGGATAGATTTCAGTGGATTTTGAGTGAATTTCAGTGGATTTTGGGTAGATTTCTGTGGATTTCAGTGGATTTTGGGTAGATTTCAGTGGATTTCAGTGGATTTTAAGTGGATTTCAGTGGATTTTGGGTAGATTTCCGTGGATTTCAGTGGATTTTGGGTAGATTTCCGTGGATTTCAGTGGATTTTGGGTAGATTTCAGTGGATTTTGGATAGATTTCCGTGGATTTCAGTGGATTTTGGGTAGATTTCAGTGGATTTTGGGTAGATTTCAATGGATTTTGGGTAGATTTCCGTGGATTTCAGTGGATTTTGGGTAGATTTCTGTGGATTTCAGTGGATTTTGGGTAGATTTCAATGGATTTCAGTGGATTTTGGGTAGATTTCCGTGGATTTCAGTGGATTTTGGGTAGATTTCAATGGATTTTGGGTAGATTTCCGTGGATTTCAGTGGATTTTGGGTAGATTTCAATGGATTTTGGGTAGATTTCCTTGGATTTCAGTGGATTTTGGGTAGATTTCAGTGGATTTCAGTGGATTTTGGGTAGATTTCAGTGGATTTTGGGTAGATTTCAGTGGATTTCAGTGGATTTTGAGTGGATTTCAGTGGATTTTGGGTAGATTTCAGTGGATTTCAGTGGATTTTAAGTAGATTTCAGTGGATTTTGGGTAGATTTCCGTGGATTTCAGTGGATTTTGGGTAGATTTCTGTGGATTTCAGTGGATTTTGGGTAGATTTCCGTGGATTTCAGTGGATTTCCCTGCTCTGGGGGCTCCCACAGTGCCCAGCCCAGATTTCAGCTTCCCTGCTGACGAGCACCTGGACGTTTACGTGTCGGCGGCCGAGAGCCCCGGGCACTTCTGGATCCAGCTGCTGGGCACACGCAGCCTGCAGCTGGACAAACTGACAGCTGAGATGGGCCACTTCTACCAGAGCAGCCCCCCCGTGAGTGCCCCGGGCCACCCGTGTCCCCTCTGTGTCCCCTGTGTCCCCCCTGTGTCCCTTCTGTGTCCCCTGTGTCCCAGCACTGGACAAGTTCATGGCCAAGATGGGACACTTCTACCAGAGCAGCCCCCCCCATGAGTCTCCTCTGTCACCTCTGTGTCACCTCTGTGTCCCCCCATGTCCCCTGGTGTCCCAGCACTGTCCCCACCATGTCCACGTCCCCCTGTCCCCATGTCCCCTGGTGTCCCAACACTGTCCCCATGTCCCTTATCTCCATCCTGTGTCCTGTCCCAGCACTGTCCCCATGTCCCTTACCCCCATCCCATGTCCCCTGGTGTCCCAGCACTGTCCCCATGTCCCTTATCTCCATCCTGTGTCCTGTCCCAGCACTGTCCCCATGTCCCTTACCCCCTGTCCTCATGTCCCCTCCTGTCCCAGCACTGTCCCCATGTCCCTTATCCCCATCCTGTGTCCTGTCCCAGCACTGTCCCCATGTCCCTTATCTCCATCCTGTGTCCTGTCCCAGCACTGTCCCCTCCTCATCCTGTGTCCCCTCTTGTCCCAGCACTGTCCCCATGTCCCTTACCCCCATCCCATGTCCCCTCCTGTCCCAGCACTGTCCCCATGTCCCTTATCTCCATCCTGTGTCCTGTCCCAGCACTGTCCCCTCCCCATCCTGTGTCCCCTCTTGTCCCAGCACTGTCCCCACCATGTCCCTTACCCCTGTCCCTGTGTCCCCTCTTGTCCCAGCACTGTCCCCACCATGTCCCTTACCCCTGTCCTTCTGTCCCCTCCTGTCCCAGCACTGTCCTCATGTCCCCTGCTGTCCCAGAACTGTCCCCACCCTGTCCCTTACCCCTGTCCCTGTGTCCCTGCTGTCCCAGCACTGTCCCCTATCCTGTGTCCCCCCTCCCCATCCCATGTCCCCTCCTGTCCCAGCACTGTCCCCACCATGTCCACGTCCCCATGTCCCTGCTGTCCCAGCACTGTCCTCATGTCCCCTGCTGTCCCAGAACTGTCCCCACCCTGTCCCTTACCCCCATCCCATATCCCATCCTGTCCCAGCACTGTCCCCACCATGTCCCTTACCCCCATCCCATGTCCCCTCTTGTCCCAGAACTGTCCCCACCATGTCCACTTCCCCATGTCCCTGCTGTCCCAGCACTGTCCTCATGTCCCCTGCTGTCCCAGCACTGTCCCCACCCTGTCCCTTACCCCCATCCCATATCCCATCCTGTCCCAGCACTGTCCCCACCATGTCCCTTACCCCCATCCCCATGTCCCCTCCTGTCCCAGCACTGTCCCCACCATGTCCCTTACCCCTGTCCCTGTGTCCCCTCCTGTCCCAGCACTGTCCCCACCATGTCCCTTACCCTTGTCCCTGTGTCCCCTCCTGTCCCAGCACTGTCCCCACCATGTCCACGTCCCCATGTCCCCTGCTGTCCCAGAACTGTCCCCACCCTGTCCCTTACCCCCATCCCATGTCCCCTCTTGTCCCAGCACTGTCCCCACCCTGTCCCTTACCCCCATCCCATGTCCCCTCCTGTCCCAGCACTGTCCCCGCCATGTCCATGTCCCCATGTCCCTGCTGTCCCAGCACTGTGTCCCTGCCACGTCCCCTGACTGTCCCCAGGTGCCACCCCCGTCCGTCCGTCCCGGTGACATCGTGGCCGCTCCGTACCTGGACGATGGCGAGTGGTACCGGGCGCGTGTCCTGGGGACGCTGGACAACGGCCACCTGGACCTGTACTACGTGGACTTTGGGGACAACGGCGAGGTCCCCCCCGAGGCTCTGCGGGCCCTCAGGTGTGCCAGGGGGGTGACACTGCCGGGATCGTGTCCCTGTCCCCTGGGGCAATGTCCCTGTCCTCAGGGAGTGCCATCCCCGTGTCCTTGCAGGAGCGACTTCCTGAGCCTGCCCTTCCAGGCCATCGAGTGCAGCCTGGCCGGGATTGTCCCCAACGGTGAGAGGGGGACAGCTCTGTCACCTGCTGGGGGTGGGACAGCCCTGTCACCTGCTGGGGGGGGGACAGCTCTGTCACCTGCTGGGGGGGGGACAGCCCTGTCACCTGCTGGGGGTGGGACAGCTCTGTCATCTCCTGCTTGGGGGGGGACAGCCCTGTCACCTGCTGGGGGTGGGACAGCTCTGTCACCTCCTGGGGGAGGGACAGCTCTGTCACCTGCTGGGGTGGGACAGCTCTGTCACCTGCTGGGGGTGGGACAGCTCTGTCACCTGCTGGGGGGGGACAGCTCTGTCACCTCCTGGGGGGGGACATGGCTCTGTCACCTCCTGCTGGGGGAGGGACAGCCCTGTCACCTGCTGGGGGTGGGACATGGCACTGTCACCTGCTGGGGGTGGGACAGCTCTGTCACCTGCTGGGGGAGGGACAGTTCTGTCACCTGGAGGGGGGGGGACAGCCCTGTCACCTCCTGGGGGTGGGACAGCTCTGTCACTTGCTGGGGGTGGGACAGCCCTGTCACCTCCTGGCGACTGGGACAGCTCTGTCACCTCCTGCAGGGTGGGACATGGCCCTGTCACCTGCAGGGGGTGGGACAGCCCTGTCACCTGCTGGGGGGTGGGACACGACTCTGTCCTCTCCCGAGGGTGGCACATGTCCCCATCCCCTCCCAGAGTGGCACATGGCTCATCCCCAGGCCATGTCACTGCTGTCCCAGTGTGTTTGGTGTCCCAATGTCACTGCTGTCCCCTGTGTGTCCCAGTGTGTAACCGCTGTCCTGGTGTCACCACTGTCCTGCTGTCCCAGTGTGTCCAGTACCACAGTGTCCCTGCTGTCACCCCTGTCCCCATGTCCCCACAGGTGGCTCGTGGCCACCCTGGAGGAGTTTGATGGGCTCCCCTGTCCCTGTGTCACTGTCACAGGTGTCCCCATGTCCCCACAGGTGGCTCGTGGCCCGAGGCTGCCCTGGAGGAGTTTGATGGGCTCCCCTGTCCCCGTGTCATTGTCCCCATGTCCCCACAGGTGGCTTGTGGCCACCCTGGAGGAGTTTGATGGGCTCCCCTGTCCCTGTGTCACTGTCACAGGTGTCCCCATGTCCCCACAGGTGGCTCGTGGCCACCCTGGAGGAGTTTGATGGGCTCCCCTGTCCCCGTGTCACTGTCACAGCTGTCCCCATGTCCCCACAGGTGGCTCGTGGCCCGAGGCAGCCCTGGAGGAGTTTGATGGGCTCCCCTGTCCCCGTGTCACTGTCACAGCTGTCCCCATGTCCCCACAGGTGGCTCGTGGCCCGAGGCTGCCCTGGAGGAGTTTGATGGGCTCCCCTGTCCCCGTGTCACTGTCACAGGTGTCCCCATGTCCCCACAGGTGGCTCGTGGCCACCCTGGAGGAGTTTGATGGGCTCCCCTGTCCCTGTGTCACTGTCACAGGTGTCCCCATGTCCCCACAGGTGGCTCGTGGCCCGAGGCAGCCCTGGAGGAGTTTGATGGGCTCCCCTGTCCCCGTGTCACTGTCACAGGTGTCCCCATGTCCCCACAGGTGGCTCATGGCCACCCTGGAGGAGTTTGATGGGCTCCCCTGTCCCCGTGTCACTGTCACAGGTGTCCCCATGTCCCCACAGGTGGCTCGTGGCCCAAGGCAGCCCTGGAGGAGTTTGATGGGCTCCCCTGTCCCCGTGTCACTGTCACAGGCGTCCCCATGTCCCCACAGGTGGCTCGTGGCCACCCTGAAGGAGTTTGATGGGCTCCCCTGTCCCTGTGTCACTGTCACAGCTGTCCCCATGTCCCCACAGGTGGCTCGTGGCCACCCTGGAGGAGTTTGATGGGCTCCCCTGTCCCCGTGTCACTGTCACAGCTGTCCCCATGTCCCCACAGGTGGCTCGTGGCCCGAGGCAGCCCTGGAGGAGTTTGATGGGCTCCCCTGTCCCCGTGTCATTGTCCCCATGTCCCCACAGGTGGCTCGTGGCCCGAGGCAGCCCTGGAGGAGTTTGATGGGCTCCCCTGTCCCCGTGTCATTGTCCCCATGTCCCCACAGGTGGCTCGTGGCCCGAGGCAGCCCTGGAGGAGCTTGATGGGCTCCCCTGTCCCCGTGTCACTGTCACAGGTGTCCCCATGTCCCCACAGGTGGCTCGTGGCCCGAGGCAGCCCTGGAGGAGTTTGATGGGCTCCCCTGTCCCCGTGTCACTGTCACAGGTGTCCCCATGTCCCCACAGGTGGCTCGTGGCCACCCTGGAGGAGTTTGATGGGCTCCCCTGTCCCCGTGTCACCTGTCCCCATGTCCCCACAGTGGCTCGTGGCCGCCCTGGAGGAGTTTGATGGGCTCCCCTGTCCCCGTGTCATTGTCCCCATGTCCCCACAGGTGGCTCGTGGCCCGAGGCAGCCCTGGAGGAGTTTGATGGGCTCCCCTGTCCCCGTGTCATTGTCACAGGTGTCCCCATGTCCCCACAGGTGGCTCGTGGCCCGAGGCAGCCCTGGAGGAGTTTGATGGGCTCCCCTGTCCCCGTGTCACTGTCACAGCTGTCCCCATGTCCCCACAGGTGGCTCGTGGCCCGAGGCAGCCCTGGAGGAGTTTGACCGCCTCACGGGCTGTGCCCGCTGGGCCCCGCTGGTGGCTCGGATCTGCAGCTACGGCCCGGCCGGGCCCTGCCTGCGCCTCTTCACGCACTGCCAGGGACAGGTGTGTCACCAGGTGTCACCAGCTGTCACCACAGCTGGCCACAAGTGTCCCTGCAACTGTCCCCAGGTGTCCCCGACTGTCCCCATTCCTGGTGTTCCCAGTGACACGGGCAGGTGTGTCACCAGAGTCACCAAGTGTCACCAGAACTGTCCCCAGGGTCACCAGAACTGTCCCCAAGTGTCCCCAGTGCCTCCGTTCTTGGTGTTCCCAGTGACACAGGCAGGTGTGTCACCAGAGTCACCAAGTGTCACCACAACAGGCCACAAGTGTCCCCAGGGTCACCAGAACTGGCCCAAAGTGTCCCCAGTGTCCCCATTCCTGGTGTTCCCAGTGACACGGGCAGGCGTGTCACTGGGGTCCCCAGGTGTCACCAAGTGTCCCCAGGGTCACCAGAACTGTCCCCAAGTGTCCCCAGTGCCCCTGTTCTTGGTGTTCCCAGTGACACGGGCAGGTGTGTCACCAGAGTCACCAAGTGTCACCACAACAGGCCACAAGTGTCCCCAGGGTCACCAGAACTGGCCCAAAGTGTCCCCACTGTCCCCATTCCTGGTGGTCCCAGTGACACGGGCAGGCGTGTCACTGGGGTCCCCAGGTGTCCCCAAGTGTCCCCAGAACTGTCCCCAGGGTCACCAGAATTGTCCCACTGTCCCCATTCCTGGTGTTCCCAGTAACATGGACAGGTGTGTCCCCACAACTGTCCCCAAGTGTCCCCAGAACTGTCCCCAGGGTCACCAGAATTGTCCCACTGTCCCCATTCCTGGTGTTCCCAGAGCCACTGGCAGGTGTGTCACTGGGGTCACCTGTGTCCCTAACAATTGTCCCCAAGTGTCCCCAGATGTCCCCAGTGTCCCCATTCCTGGTGTTCCCAGTAACATGGACAGGCGTGTCCCCAGCAACTGTCCCCAGGTGTCCCCAGTGTCCCCATTCCTGGTGTTCCCAGTAACATGGACAGGTGTGTCACTGGGGTCCCCAGGTGTCACCAAGTGTCCCCAGGGTCACCAGAACTGTCCCCAAGTGTCCCCAGTGCCTCCGTTCTTGGTGTTCCCAGTGACACGGGCAGGTGTGTCACCAGAGTCACCAAGTGTCATCACAACAGGCCACAAGTGTCCCCAGGGTCACCAGAACTGGCCCAAAGTGTCCCCACTGTCCCCATTCCTGGTGTTCCCAGTGACACGGGCAGGCGTGTCACTGGGGTCCCCAGGTGTCCCCAAGTGTCCCCAGAACTGTCCCCAGGGTCACCAGAATTGTCCCACTGTCCCCATTCCTGGTGTTCCCAGAGCCACTGGCAAGTGTGTCACTGGGGTCACCTGTGTCCCTAACAATTGTCCCCAAGTGTCCCCAGATGTCCCCAGTGTCCCCATTCCTGGTGTTCCCAGTGACATGGGCAGGTGTGTCACTGGGGTCCCCAGGTGTCACCAAGTGTCCCCAGGGTCACCAGAACTGTCCCCAAGTGTCTCCAGTGCCTCCGTTCTTGGTGTTCCCAGTGACACGGGCAGGTGTGTCACCAGAGTCACCAAGTGTCACCACAACAGGCCACAAGTGTCCCCAGGGTCACCAGAACTGTCCCCAAGTGTCCCCACTGTCCCCATTCCTGGTGGTCCCAGTGACATGGGCAGGCGTGTCACTGGGGTCCCCAGGTGTCACCAAGTGTCCCCAGAACTGTCCCCAGGGTCACCAGAATTGTCCCACTGTCCCCATTCCTGGTGTTCCCAGAGCCACTGGCAGGTGTGTCACTGGGGTCACCTGTGTCCCTAACAATTGTCCCCAAGTGTCCCCAGATGTCCCCAGAGTCCCCATTCCTGGTGTTCCCAGTAACATGGACAGGTGTGTCCCCAGCAACTGTCCCCAGGTGTCCCCACTGTCCCCATTCCTGGTGTTCCCAGTGACATGGGCAGGTGTGTCACTGGGGTCCCCAGGTGTCACCAAGTGTCCCCAGGGTCACCAGAACTGTCCCCAAGTGTCCCCAGTGCCTCCGTTCTTGGTGTTCCCAGTGACACGGGCAGGTGTGTCACTGGGGTCCCCAGGTGTCACTAAGTGTCCCCAGGGTCACCAGAACTGTCCCCAGGTGTCCCCAGTGCCTCCGTTCTTGGTGTTCCCAGTGACATGGGCAGGTGTGTCACCAGAGTCACCAAGTGTCACCACAACTGGCCACAAGTGTCCCCAGGGTCACCAGAACTGGCCCAAAGTGTCCCCACTGTCCCCTTCCTGGTGGTCCCAGTGACATGGGCAGGCGTGTCACTGGGGTCCCCAGGTGTCACCAAGTGTCCCCAGAACTGTCCCCAGGGTCACCAGAATTGTCCCACTGTCCCCATTCCTGGTGTTCCCAGTAACATGGACAGGTGTGTCCCCACAACTGTCCCCAAGTGTCCCCAGAACTGTCCCCAGGGTCACCAGAATTGTCCCACTGTCCCCATTCCTGGCGTTCCCAGAGCCACTGGCAGGTGTGTCACTGGGGTCACCTGTGTCCCTAACAATTGTCCCCAAGTGTCCCCAGATGTCCCCAGAGTCCCCATTCCTGGTGTTCCCAGTAACATGGACAGGTCTGTCCCCAGCAACTGTCCCCAGGTGTCCCCACTGTCCCCATTCCTGGTGTTCCCAGTGACATGGGCAGGTGTGTCACTGGGGTCCCCAGGTGTCACCAAGTGTCCCCAGGGTCACCAGAACTGTCCCCAAGTGTCCCCAGTGCCTCCGTTCTTGGTGTTCCCAGTGACACGGGCAGGTGTGTCACCAGAGTCACCAAGTGTCACCACAACTGGCCACAAGTGTCCCCAGGGTCACCAGAACTGGCCCAAAGTGTCCCCACTGTCCCCATTCCTGGTGGTCCCAGTGACACAGGCAGGCGTGTCACTGGGGTCCCCAGGTGTCACCAAGTGTCCCCAGAACTGTCCCCAGGGTCACCAGAATTGTCCCACTGTCCCCATTCCTGGCGTTCCCAGAGCCACTGGCAGGTGTGTCACTGGGGTCACCTGTGTCCCTAACAATTGTCCCCAAGTGTCCCCAGATGTCCCCAGAGTCCCCATTCCTGGTGTTCCCAGTAACATGGACAGGCGTGTCCCCAGCAACTGTCCCCAGGTGTCCCCAGTGTCCCCATTCCTGGTGTTCCCAGTGACATGGGCAGGTGTGTCACTGGGGTCCCCAGGTGTCACCAAGTGTCCCCAGGGTCACCAGAACTGTCCCCAAGTGTCCCCAGTGCCCCCGTTCTTGGTGTTCCCAGTGACACGGGCAGGTGTGTCACCAGAGTCACCAAGTGTCACCACAACAGGCCACAAGTGTCCCCAGGGTCACCAGAACTGTCCCCAAGTGTCCCCAGTGCCTCCGTTCTTGGTGTTCCCAGTGACATGGGCAGGCGTGTCACTGGGGTCCCCAGGTGTCACCAAGTGTCCCCAGAACTGTCCCCAGGGTCACCAGAATTGTCCCACTGTCCCCATTCCTGGTGTTCCCAGAGCCACTGGCAGGTGTGTCACTGGGGTCCCTAACAATTGTCCCCAAGTGTCCCCAGATGTCCCCAGTGTCCCCATTCCTGGTGTTCCCAGTAACATGGACAGGCGTGTCCCCAGCATCTGTCCCCAGGTGTCCCCACTGTCCCCTTTCCCGGTGTCCCCGCAGAGCCTGGACGTGGGAGCAGAGCTGGTGCGTTTGGGCTACGCCGTGCCCGGGCCCCCCGAGGAGCCCCCGGTGAGCTGCTCCCGGTGTCCCCCCCGGTGTCCCCGTGTCCCCTCCCGGTGCCGGTGTCCCGGGAGGGCTCATCCTGCTGTTCCCACCAGGACAATCTCGGCTGCGCCGCCATCCCAAGCCCGGTGGAGCCCGGGGACAGCCCCGGGACCCCGTCCTGCCTCAGCCTGCCCGGTGAGCCCGGGGTGTCCCGGTGACACCGTTCTGTGACGCCGTTCCCGGTGTGCCTGCCCCGGGAACGATGTCGGGACCCCCCTGACCCCTCCCCGGTCCCGCAGCTGCCGCCGTGCCCGGGGACGCTGTCACGGTGAGCTGAAGCTGCCCGTGCCCGGTGCCACCGGGAGCCGCTCCCGGTGACCCCATCCCGGTAACCGGAGCAGCTCCCGGTGCCACCACCGAGTGCAATCCCCTCTCCGGAGGCCTCCGGGAGGCCGGACCGACAAATCGCGGGGATCTCCGCTTGTGCCTCTTGTCGGGACACGCCGGGACCGAGGGCCGGCGGTGCCCCTTCCGTTACCGGGAGTTCCCGGTTCCGTCGCCTTGTTTTGCTGTTCCGTTGCACTAATTTTGGTTCTGAGTTAATAAAGTTGAAGGTTTCTCAGCGCTCCGTTCTCGCCGCGGCGGCTCCCGGCGGGAACCGGGCGCAGGCGCGCCGCGGGCAGCCCCCGGTGGGGTCCTTGCGCTCCGGTGCGCGCGTCCCGCGCAGGCGCGCCGCGGGCAGCCCCGCCGGGCTCTGCGCAGGCGCAGTGCGGGCAGCGCGGGGTCCTCGGCGCCGTGAGGGAGCGGGGCCGCCATGTTGGTCCCGGGGGCGGCGGGACGGGTGCTGAGCCGGGCCCTGAGCCTGAGCCATGGCTCGGTGAGGGGGAGGGGGCACCGGGAGTGGCGGGGGAACGGGCCCTGAGCCTGAGCCATGGCCCGGTGAGGGTGGGGGCACCGGGAATGGCGGAGGGCGCCTGCGGGTCGGTACCGGGGGAGGGGGACGTGCTTTGACCCAGAGCGGAGCAGCCCCGGGGATGCGGGGGCCGGGAGTGGGCTTGAGGTCGGTACCGGGCGCGGCGGGACGGGCTCTGAGCCGGCCCCATAACCCTATTATGGAACCCTATAGGCCCTATAACCCTTATAGACCCCATAACCCCATTTTGGAACCCTATAGACCCCATAACCCCGTTATGGAACCCTATAGACCCCATAACCCCGTTATGGAACCCTATAGACCCCATAACCCCGTTATGGAACCCTATAGACCCCATAACCCCTATAGACCCCATAACCCCATTTTGGAACCCTATAGACCCCATAACCCCTATAGACCCCATAACCCCATTTTGGAACCCTATAGACCCCATAACCCCTATAGACCCCATAACCCCATTTTGGAACCCTATAGACCCCATAACCCCGTTATGGAACCCTATAGACCCCATAACCCCTATAGACCCCATAACCCCATTTTGGAACCCTATAGACCCCATAATCCCGTTATGGAACCCTATAGACCCCATAACCCCGTTATGGAACCCTATAGACCCCATAACTCTATTATGGAACCCTATAGACCCCATAACCCCGTTATGGAACCCTATAGACCCCATAACTCTATTATGGAACCCTATAGACCCCATAACCCCGTTATGGAACCCTATAGACCCCATAACCCCTATAGACCCCATAACTCCATTATGGAACCCTATAGACCCCATAACCCCGTTATGGAACCCTATAGACCCCATAACTCTATTATGGAACCCTATAGACCCCATAGGCCCATTATACAACTGTATAGGTCCTATAGACTGCATAACCCCCTTATGGAACCCTATAGGCCCCACAGCCCCTATAAACTCTATATATTCCCTAGCCCCTATAGACCCTACACCCCATAAGCCCCCTCAGCCTTCAGAGACCCTGTAACCCCCGTTGTTATGGGAATGTTCTGGACCCAGCAGGGCTTGGTGCCCCATCCCCATCCTAAACCCTCTTCCCATGGGACCCCTCTGGAACCTTCCAAAACCCTGCAGGGCTCAATTCCCCATCTTGAGCCCTGTTCCCATCAGAACCCTTTAGAACATTCCAGAAGCTGGCAGAGCTTGGTGCCCAAGCCCTGTCCCCATCAGAACCCTTCAGAACATTCCAGAACCCCACAGGGCTTGCTGCCCCAGCCCCACAGGCACACTCTAGAAGGTTCCATCCCCCTGCAGGGCTCAGTGCCCTGTTCCCACAGGCACATTCTAGAGGGTTCCATCCCCCTGCAGGGCTCAGTGCCCCAGCCCCACGGGCACACTCTAGAAGGTTCCATCCCCTGCAGTGCTCGGTGCCCCAGCTCCAAGGGCACATTCTAGAAGGTTCCATCCCCGCAGGGCTCAGTGCCCCAGCCCCACGGGCACATTCTGGAAGGTTCCATCCCCGCAGGGCTCAGTGTCCCAGCCCCACGGGCACATTCTAGAAGGTTCCATCCCCGCAGGGCTCAGTGCCCCAGCCCCACGGGCACATTCTGGAAGGTTCCATCCCCGCAGGGCTCAGTGCCCCAGCCCCATGGGCACATTCTAGAAGGTTCCATCCCCCTGCAGGGCTCAGTGCCCTGTTCCCACAGGCAAACTCTAGAAGGTTCCATCCCCCGTAGGACTCGGTGCCCTGTTCCCACGGGCACATTCTGGAAGGTTCCATCCCCGCAGGGCTCAGTGCCCAGTTCCTATGGGCACATTCTGGAAGGTTCCATCCCCGCAGGGCTCAGTGCCCTGTTCCCACAGGCACACTCTGGAAGGTTCCATCCCCCTGCTGGGCTCAGTCCCCAGCCCCACGGGCACACTCTAGAAGGTTCCATCCCCCTGCACTGCTCGGTGCCCTGTTCTTATGGGCACACTCTAGAAGGTTCCATCCCCCTGCAGGGCTCAGTGCCCCAGCTCCAAGGGCACATTCTAGAAGGTTCCATCCCCCCGCAGGGCTCAGTGCCCTGTCCCCACGGGCACATTCTGGAAGGTTCCATCCCCGCAGGGCTCAGTGCCCCAGCCCCACGGGCACATTCTGGAAGGTTCCATCCCCTGCAGGGCTCGGTGCCCCAGCCCCACGGGCACACTCTAGAAGGTTCCATCCCCGCAGGGCTCGGTGGTGGTGGAGCGCGTGTGGCCGGTGCCGCTGGGCCGGGCGGGGGCGGCGCCCCGGCTGCACCCGCGGCGGCACCGCGTGTACCGGCTGCTGCGGGACGGGAAGCACCTGCCCCGGGGAGACATGGAGCTGCTGCTGAGCCGCGCCGTGCAGGGTGAGCAGGGGGTGCCTCATTCCTTGGGGTGCCTCATTCCTTGGGGTGCCTCATTCCCTTGGGGTGCCTCATTCCCTTGGGGTGCCTCATTCCCTTGGGGTGCCTCCTTCCCTTGGGGTGCCTCGTTCCCTTGGGGTGCTTCATTCCTCGGGGTGCCTCATTCCTGGGGTGACTCCTTCCCTCGGGGTGCCTCATTCCTTGGGGTGCCTCATTCCCTTGGGGTGCCTCATTGCTCGGGGTGCCTCCTTCCCTCGGGGTGCCTCATTCCCTCGGGGTGCCTCATTCCCTTGGGGTGCCTCATCCCTCAGGGTGCCTCCTTCCTTGGGGTGCCTCATTCCTGGGGTGCCTCATTCCTTGGGGTGCCTCATTCCTTGGGGTGCCTCCTTCCCGTGGGGTGCCTCCTTCCTTGGGGTGCCTCCTTCCCGTGGGGTGCCTCTTCCCTCGGGGTGCCTCATTCCTTGGGGTGCCTCGTTCCTTGGGGTGCCTCATTCCTTGGGGTGCCTCATTTCTTTGGGTGCCTCCTTCCCTCGGGGGGCCTCCTTCCTTGGGGTGCCTCATTCCTCGGGGTGCCTCCTTCCCTTGGGGTGCCTCCTTCCTTGGGGTGCCTCATTCCTTGGGGTGCCTCCTTCCCTCGGGGTGCCTCATTCCCTCGGGGTGCCTCATTCCTTGGGGTGCCTCATTCCTTGGGGTGCCTCCTTCCTTGGGGTGCCTCCTTCCTTGGGGTGCCTCATTCCTTGGGGTGCCTCCTTCCTTGGGGTGCCTCCTTCCTTGGGGTGTCTCCTTCCCGTGGGGTGCCTCATTCCCTTGGGGTGCCTCCTTCCCGTGGGGTGCCTCATTCCTGGGGTGCCTCCTTCCCGTGGGGTGCCTCATTCCTGGGGTGCCTCCTTCCTTGGGGTGCCTCCTTCCTTGGGGTGCCTCATTCCCTTGGGGGGCCTCATTCCTTGGGGTGCCTCCTTCCTTGGGGTGCCTCATTCCCTTGGGGTGCCTCCTTCCTTGGGGTGCCTCATTCCTTGGGGTGCCTCCTTCCTTGGGGTGCCTCATTCCTGGGGTGCCTCCTTCCTTGGGGTGCCTCCTTCCTTGGGGTGCCTCATTCCCTTGGGGGGCCTCATTCCTTGGGGTGCCTCCTTCCTTGGGGTGCCTCATCCCTCGGGGTGCCTCATTCCTTGGGGTGATTCCTTCCCTTGGGGTGCCTCATTCCTTGGGGTGCCTCATTCCTTGGGGTGCCTCCTTCCCTCGGGGTGCCTCATTCCTCGGGGTGCCTCATTCCCTTTGGGGTGCCTCCGTCCTTGGGGTGCCTCATTCCCTCGGGGTGCCTCCTTCCCTTGGGGTGCCTCCTTCCTTGGGGTGCCTCATTCCCTTGGGGTGCCTCATTCCTCGGGGTGCCTCATTCCTTGGGGTGCCTCCTTCCTTGGGGTGCCTCCTTCCCTTGGGGTGCCTCATTCCTCGGGGTGCCTCATTCCTGGGGTGCCTCATTCCTTGGGGTGCCTCATTCCTTGGGGTGCCTCATTCCCTTGGGGTGCCTCCTTCCTTGGGGTGCCTCCTTCCTTGGGGTGCCTCATTCCTTGGGGTGCCTCATTCCTTGGGGTGCCTCATTCCTCGGGGTGCCTCATTCCCTTTGGGGTGCCTCATTCCTTGGGGTGCCTCATTCCCTTGGGGTGCCTCCTTCCTTGGGGTGCCTCATTCCTTGGGGTGCCTCATTCCTTGGGGTGCCTCATTCCCTTGGGGTGCCTCATTCCTGGGGTGCCTCATTCCTTGGGGTGCCTCATTCCTCGGGGTGCCTCATTCCTCGGGGTGCCTCATTCCCTTGGGGTGCCTCCTTCCCTCGGGGTGCCTCCTTCCTTTGGGGTGCCTCCTTCCTTGGGGTGCCTCATTCCTGGGGTGCCTCATTCCTGGGGTGCCTCATCCCTCGGGTTGCCTCATCCCTTGGGGTGCCTCCTTCCCTCGGGGTGCCTCATTCCTCGGGGTGCCTCATTCCTCGGGGTGCCTCATTCCCTTGGGGTGCCTCATTCCCTTGGGGTGCCTCATTCCTCGGGGTGCCTCATTCCCTTGGGGTGCCTCATTCCTCGGGGTGCCTCATTCCTCGGGGTGCCTCCTTCCCTCGGGGTGCCTCATTCCTTTGGGGTGCCTTATTCCCAGGCTCTGGGGGTGCCTCATTCCCTTGGGGTGCCTCCTTCCCTGGGTCTGGGGGTGCCTCATTCCCTGGGATCCTGTTCCCTGATGTCTGGGGTGCCTCATTCCCTTGAGGTGCCTCGTTCCCAAGCTCTGGGGGTGCCTCATTCTCTGGGATCCCATTCCCTGGGATCTGGGGGTTCCTCATTCCCTGCAGTCTGGGAATTGCTCATTCCCTGGGATCCCCTTCCCTGGAGTCTGGGAATTCCTCATTCCCTGGAAATTCCTTGTTCCCTGGGGTCTGGAAATTCTTCATTCCCTGGGGTCTAGGGGTGCCTCATTCCCTGGGAATTCCTCATTCCTTGGGATCCTGTTCCCTGGGGTCTGGGGCTGTCTCATTCCCTGGAAATTCCTTGTTCCCTGGGGTCTGGAAATTCTTCATTCCCTGGAGTCTGGGAGTGCCTCATTACCTTGGGGTACCTCGTTCCTGGGCTCTGGGGGTGCCTCATTCCCTGGGAATTCCTCATTCCTTGGGATCCTGTTCCCTGGGGGTCTGGGAGTGCCTCATTCCTTGGGAGTGCCTCATTCCCTGGGGGTCTGGGAATTCCTCATTCCCTGGGAATTCCTCATTCCCTGGGGTCTGGGGGTGCCTCATTCCCTTGGGCTCTGGGAATTCCATGTGCCCTTCCTGGGAATCTCCCCATTCCCAGCCATTTCTGGGGTCCCCCCATTCCCAGCCCTTCCCAGGGATCCCCATGTGTTCAGCCCTTCCTAGGAATGGGATTTTTGACCTCCCCAAACCCAACAGTTCCATGGAATTCTTGTTAAATCCATGGAATTTCAGTTGAATTCCATGGAATTCCTATTAAATCCATGGAATTTTACTCCCTTGGGATGGAATCCAGACCTTGCCACGGGAGCTGGGATTCCCCAGCTGAGTTTTGACCCCCCAAACCCAACAATTCCATGGAGTTTCTCTTGAATTCCATGGAATTTGATATCAAACTCCCGGAATTTAACCCCCTTTAGGCTGGACCCCCAGGCTGCCGTGGCAGCTGGGATTCCCCAGCATTCCCAGGTGACTTTTCCCAATTTTCCTGGCAGACCTGGGCAGCCGTGGGGACGTGGTGAGCGTGAGGAAGAGCCTGGGCAGGAACAAACTCCTTCCCCAGGGCCTGGCCGTGTACCCATCCCCGGAGAACCTGCGCCTCTTCCAGCAGGAGAAGGAGGTCAAGCAGCTCCTCAGCCTCTCCCAAACCTGGGAAAACCCTGGGAAAAGCAGGAATTGGGGTTTGGAGGCTCTTTGGGATCAGCCCACATGCATTTTGGGGGTTCTTTTTGGGATGAGAGGTGCTGGTCTCCTTAGGAATGCAACCCCAGGGTGAGCTTTGATCCATAAAAAATTTGGGTTTGGGATGAGGGGAGAGCCCTCCTGGCCTTGCCAGGCACAATTCCTTCCTCCATTATCCTTCCTCAGTATCCTCCTCCACCCCTGGGCTTTTCCCTTTTATCCTCCTCAATCCCCACTTTTCCTCAATCTGTTTTTCTCCATTTCTTTTCCTCAATCCTTATTTTTCCCATTTATCTTTATAAATCCCATTTTTCCTTCTCAATCCAAATTTCCTCCCATTTTCTCCCCTCAATCCTGTTTTTCCCTTTTTCCCCTCCTAAATCCCTTTTTTCCCCTCCCATTTTTCCCCCATTTTCCTTCCTCAATCCCATTTTTCCTCTCTTTCCTCCTAAATCCCATTTTCCCCCATTTTCTCTCTCAATCCCATTTTTTCCTGATTTTCCCTTCTAAATCCCATTTTCCCCCAAATTTTTTCCCCCTAAATCCCATTATCCTTTTCTTGCCTCCTAAATCCCAGTTTTCCCCCATTTCCCCTCCTCAATCCCATTTTTCTCCATTTTCCCTTCTAAATCCAATTTCCCACATTTCTCCCCCTCAAACCCAGTTTTCCCCCCATTTTTCCTCTTAAATCCCATTTTTTCCCCCATTTCCCCTCCTAAATCCCAGTTTTTCCCCCATTTTCCCTTCTCAATCCAATTTTCCCTCATTTACCCTCCTCAATCTCATTTTTTCCTTCTCAATCCCAGTTTTTTCTCCATTTTCTTTCCTAAATCCAAATTTCTTCCCCATTTCTCCTCCTCAATCCTGTTTTTACTCCCATTTCTCCTCCTCAATCCCATTTTTCTCCCATTTCCCCTTCTCAATCCCAATTTTCCCCCCCGTTTCCCCTTCTCAATCCCAATTTTTCCCCATTTTCCCTCCTAAATCCCATTTTCCCTCTGTTTTCCCTCCTCAATCCCATTTTTCTCCCATTTCCCCTTCTCAATCCCAGTTTTTCCCCCCATTTCCCCTTCTCAATCCCAATTTTTCCCCATTTTCCCTCCTAAATCCCATTTTCCCTCCGTTTTCCCTCCTCAATCCCATTTTCCCTCCGTTTTCCCTTCTCAATCCCATTTTTCTCCCATTTCCTCTTCTCAATCCCATTTTCCTCCCATTTCCCCTCCTCAATCCCATTTTTCTCCCATTTCCCCTTCTCAATCCCAGTTTTTCCCCCCGTTTCCCCTTCTCAATCCCAATTTTCCCCCATTTTCCCTCCTCAATCCCATTTTTCCCCCCTAATTCCCATTTTCCCATTTCCCCCCAGCTGGCTCAGCAGGGGAAGCTGGAGGAGCCCCAAACCCAGAGCGGGCAGAAGGTGAGCGAGGTCCCCCATCCCAAAAACCCCAAAATCCTGGGAATTCCCCCCATTCCTGGATCCCCTTTTCCCAGACCCTGGAGTTCCTGAGGCGCTGCCGGCTCCAGGTGGGGATGAAGAACAACGTGAGCTGGGAGCTCACCCCTGACATCGTGGCCCGTCACTTCCTCAAGAACGTGAGCAGGATTTGTGGGGTTTTGGGGATTTGTGGGAATTTTGGGATTCCCAGGGTCAAATCCCAGAGTTTGGGGTCGTTCCCGAAGGATTTGGGGGATTCAGGCCAGCCCTGGGATTTGGGGTGGGTCCTTGGTTTTGGGGCCATTTCTGGGTTTTGGGATCATTCCCATATTTTGGGGCCATTTCTTGGATTTGGGGCCATTTCTGGGTTTTGGGATCATTCCCATATTTTGGGGCCATTTCTTGGATTTGGGGCCATTTCTGGGTTTTGGGATCATTCCCATATTTTGGGGCCATTTCTTGGATTTGGGGCCATTTCTGGGTTTTGGGATCATTCCCATATTTTGGGGCCATTTCTTGGATTTGGGGCCATTTCTGGGTTTGGGATCATTCCCATATTTTGGGGCCATTTCTTGGATTTGGGGCCATTTCTGGGTTTTGGGATCATTCCCATATTTTGGGGCCATTTCTTGGATTTGGGGCCATTTCTGGGTTTTGGGATCATTCCCATATTTTGGGGCCATTTCTTGGATTTGGGGCCATTTCTGGGTTTTGGGGTGTTCCTGGGATTTGGGGCCATTTTTGGGATTTGGAGCCATTTCTGGGATTTGGGGATGTTCCTGGGTTTTGGAGCCATTTCTTGGTTGTGGGATTACTCCCAGGATTTGGGGTCACTCCCTGATTTTGGGGCTGTTCCTGCAATGTGGAGCCATTCCCTGGATTTGGGGCCATTCCCTGAATTTGGGGCCATTCCCAAGAATTGAGGTCATTCCCAAAGGCTTTGGGTATTCCAAAGGCTTTGGGGGGGCTCTCCCAGCCCTGCTTTTAGGATTTGGGGTCATTCCCAGCATTTGGGATCATCCCCAGGATTTGGGGTCATTCCCAAAGGATTTGGGGAGCTCTGCCCTGCCTCTTCCCAGGTTTTGGGGTCAAATCCCAGGATTTGGGGTTCCTAAAGGATCTGGGGGGGCTGGGATGGGTCTGGGGGGCTGGGATGGGTCTGGGGGGCTGGGATGGGTCTGGGGGCTGTGCCTGCCCCTGCTGCTGGGATTTGGGGTGGGAGCCCGGGATTTGAGGTGGGAGCCCAGGATTTGGGGTGGGAGCCCAGGATTTGGGGTGGGAGCCCAGGATTTGGGGTGGGAGCCCAGGATTTGGGGTGGGAGCCCAGGATTTGGGGCCGTGCCCGTTCTGTTCCCGTGCCAGCTCGGGGTGTTCGTGCCCCCCCACGCCCTGCGGCTGCCACCAGAGCCCATCACACGCTGGGGACACTTCTGGTGTGACGTCACGGTGAGGGGACAGAGGGGACACAAGGACAGGGGGCACCCCTTGCACCTCATTTCCCTCCCACTTCCCTCTCATTTCCTCCCCATTTCCCCCATTTTCCCTCCCACTTTCTCCCACTTTCCCCTCATTTCCTCCCCATTTTTCCCAATTTCTCTTCCACTTTTTCCCATTCCCCCCTCATTTCCATCCCATTTCCCTTCCACTTTCTCCCCATGTCCCCCTCCCACTTTCCCCTCATTTCTTCCCCATTTTTTCCCAATTTCCCTTCCACTTTCCCCTCATTTCCTCCCCATTTTTCCCAATTTCTCTTCCACTTTTTCCCATTCCCCCCTCATTTCCTCCCCATTTTCCCCAATCCCCACTCCCAATTTCCCTTCCATTTTCTCCCCATTTCCCCTCACTTCCTCCCCATTTCCCTCTCCCATTCCCCCCTCATTTCCTCCCCATTTTCCCCAATTCCCATTCCCAATTTCCCTTCCACTTTCTCCCCATTTCCTCCCCATTTTTTCCCAATTTCTCTTCCACTTTTTCCCATTCCCCCCTCATTTCCTCCCCATTTCCCCCAGTCCCCACTCCCAATTTCCCTTCCACTTTCTCCCCATTTCCCCCTCCCACTTTCCCCTCATTTCCTCCCCATTTCCCCCAATTTCCCTTCCATTTTCTCCCCATTTCCCCTCACTTCCTCCCCATTTCCCTCTCCCATTCCCCCCTCATTTCCTCCCCATTTCCCCCAATCCCCACTCCCAATTTCCCTTCCACTTTCTCCCCATTTCCCCCTCCCACTTTCCCCTCATTTCCTATCCATTTTTCCCAATTTCTCTTCCACTTTTTCCCATTCCCCCCTCATTTCCTCCCCATTTTCCCCTATTCTCATTCCCAATTTCCCTTTCACTTCCACCCCATTTCCCCCTCCCACTTTCCCCTCATTTCCTCCCCATTTCCCCCAATTTCCCTTCCATTTTCTCCCCATTTCCCCTCACTTCCTCCCCATTTCCCTCTCCCATTCCCCCCTCATTTCCCCCCCATTTCCCCCAATCCCCACTCCCAATTTCCCTTCCACTTTCTCCCCATTTCCCCCTCCCACTTTCCCCCCATTTCCTCCCCATTTTTTCCCAATTTCTCTTCCACTTTTTCCCATTCCCCCCCTCATTTCCCCCCCATTTTCCCCAATCCCCACTCCCAATTTCCCTTCCACTTTCTCCCCATTTCCCCCTCCCACTTTCCCCTCATTTCCTCCCCATTTCCCCCAATTTCCCTTCCATTTTCTCCCCATTTCCCCTCACTTCCTCCCCATTTCCCTCTCCCCTTCCCCCCTCATTTCCTCCCCATTTCCCCCTATTCCCATTCCCAATTTCCCTCTCACTTCCACTCCCTTTCCCCCTCTCATTTCCTCCTTATTCCCTTCCCCTTTTCCAGCTGATTTCCCCCATTTCCCTCTCCCCCTTCCCCCTTCTCCTTCCAGCTGGGAACTTCCAGCTGGGAACACTGGGGGTATCCCAGTGGATTTTGGGGTGTCCTGCTGGATTTTGGGGTATCCCAGTGGATTTTGGGGTGTCCTGCTGGGTTTTGGGGTATCCCAGGGGATTTTGGGGTGTCCTGCTGGGTTTTGGGGTGCCCTGGGGATTTTGGGGTGTCCTGCTGGGTTTTGGGGTGCCCTGGGGATTTTGGGGTCCCCAGGTGAACGGGATGGACACAGTGTGGGTGCCCATGGCCGTGGTGCCCCAGGGGTGTTTTTGGGGTGGCTCAGGTGTTTTTGGGGTGTTTTTGGGGTGGCTCAGGTGTTTTTGAGGTGTTTTTGGGGTGGCTCAGGTGTTTTTGGGCTCCCCAGGTGAAGTTTGCACACGTTTCAAGTGCCCATGGCCATGGCGCCCCAGGGGTGTTTTTGGGGTGGCTCAGGTGCTTTTGGGGTGGCTCAGGTGTTTTTGGGGTGTTTTTGGGGTGGTTCAGGTGTTTTTGGGGTGTTTTTGGGGTGGCTCAGATGTTTTCGGGGTGTTTTTGGGGTGGCTCAGGTGTTTTTGGGGTGTTTTTGGGGTGGCTCAGGTGTTTTTTGGGGTGTTTTTGGGGTGGCTCAGGTGTTTTTGGGGTGGCTCAGGTGTTTTTGGGCTCCCCAGGTGAAGTTTGCACACGTTTCAAGCACCCATGGCCGTGGCACCCCAGGGGTGTTTTTGGGGTGATTTTGAGGTGATTTTGGGGTGGCTCAGGTGTTTTTGGGGTGTTTTTGGGGTGTCTCAGGTGTTTTTGGGGTGGCTCAGGTGGTTTTGGGGTGTTTTTGGGGTGGCTCAGGTGTTTTGGGCTCCCCAGGTGAAGTTTGCACACGTTTCAAGCGCCCATGGCCGTGGCGCCCCAGGCGTGTTTTTGGGGTGATTTTGAGGTGATTTTGGGGTGGCTCAGGTGTTTTGGGGGTGGCCCTGGGGTTTTAGGGGTATTTTTGAGGTGGCTGAGGTGGTTTTGGGGTCCCCAGGTGAACAGTTTGGACACGGTACAAGTGCCCATGGCCGGGGTGCCCTGGGGGTGTTTTTGGGGTGGCTCAGGTGGTTTTGGGGTGGTTTTTGGGGTGTTTTTGGTGTGACTGAGGTGTTTTTGGGGTCCCCAGGTGAACGGTTTGGACACGGTGCGGGTGCCCATGGACGTGGTGCAGTTCCTGCACCCCAAAACCAAACGCTTCCGGCACTGGCAGCAGCAGCAGCAGCAGCAGCTGGAGAGCAGCAGGGAGCGGCTCCTCTGACCCCCCCACCAGGGACTTGGGGCCCCCCCCAGGGAATTTGGGGTCCCCTGGAAGGATTTGGGGTCCCCTGGAAGGATTTGGGGCCGTTCCCCCCCTCTTTGGGATCCCCTCACCTCTGTGGAACTCCCGGACATTGCCCAATTCCCAGAGCAGCAGCTCAGGAATTTTGGCTTGTCCTGAGCCCCCCCAAATCCCCCTGAACCCCACTCTGGTCCAGGGGGGTGTCCCTGGGGTGGATTTGGGGTCCCCAGGGTTGACTTGGGGTCCCTGGGGTTGACTTGGGGTCCCTGGGGTGGATTTGGGGCCATTCCCCCCTTTGGGACCCTGTGGAAAAAGAGGTTCAGTGGAATTTTTGGGGGGAATCTCAGAGTTTTTGGGGGGCTGTGGAATTCCTGTGAGATCCCCGGGACCCCCCACACCTTGAACCCCAAAATCCTGGGGGGTGGTCCCTGGGATGGATTTGGGGTCCCCAGGATGGATTTGGGGGATTCCCCCCTTTGGGAACCTGTCTGGAGCAGGAATCCCCCCCAATCCCCCCAGAAAAGGGGGATCAGGATTTTTTGGGGGATCCTAGGATTTTTTTTGGGGGGGGGGTCCCAAAGTTTTGTGGGGTCTCAGAGATTTTGGGGGGATCTCGGGGTTTTGGGAGCTGTAGGATTTGGGGAAGAAAAGGCCAAAAGTTCCTGGGAGTTTTCCCAAAAAAAAAGGGAATTTTGGGATCCGGATTTGGGCGTTCTGAGTCAATTCTTGGGGGCGGGACCCACTGAGGAAGCCCCGCCCCCTCAGCCAGGTGAGCGCCTTGTCCCCAAAGTGCCACCAGGGGATGTCCCCAAAGGTGTCCCCCCAGGTGTCACCCCTCGGGGTGGGGGGGTGTGGCGGTGCCACCTGGGCTGTCACCCGCTCGTTGCCATGACACCGGCGGGGGGGGGACACACGGGGACACGGCTGGGGACAGCGGGACGTGAAAGGAGGTGACACGGAGCGGGGGACACCGCGACACCGGGGGAGGGGGTGACACCGAGGGGTGACACCGGCACGCGGAGGGGGGTGACACGGGCTTGGGGACAGCGGGACACGGGCGTGGGAGGTGACGCGGGAGGGGAGGGGGCGGGGCTGACTTCAGCACCGGGGACAGCACCGGGAGGCGACAGTGACACGTTGGGGGAGGTGGCGGGGGGGAGGGGACACGCGTGGGCGGACACCGGGCCCTCCCCCTCCCCCCGTACCCCCCCCGTCCCTCCGCGCATGCGCGCGGGAGCGGCTCCGGGCCCCGCCCCCTCCCCAAAACATCCCCGACCCCCCCCACCGCCCCCGGGCCCGGGCGGGGCCGTTACCGGAGCCCGGGGCCCCCTCCCCGTTCCCGGTCCCGGTCCCGGTCCCGGTGTTGTCCCCGGTGCCCGGTTCCGAGCGCCCCCTCCCCGCTCCCCGGCTCGCAGTCCCGGTGTTGCCGCCGCTGCCCAGCATCCCGCAGCCGCTCCCGGTGCCCGTTATCGCTCCTCGGTTGCCGGTCCCGGTAGCCGGTTCGCAGGGCCCCATTCCCGGTCCCGGACTCCAGGTCCCGCTGTTGTCGCCGGTGCCGGTGCCCGGCAGCCAGAGCCCCGTGCCCCACAGCCGGTGCCGGTGCCCGTTATCCGGTCCCGGTGCCCGTTATCCGGTCCCGGCGCCCAGTTCCCGGTGCCGGTCCCCGTAGCCGGTTCCAGTTCTCCGTCCCCGGTCCGGCTCCCCAGGCCCCGGTGTCGTCGCCGGTGCCGGTCCCCGGTGCCGCTCTGACATCAGCACCGGGCGGGGCGGGGCGGGGCGGCTCCAACCGGGGAAGAAAAGCATCTCCCGGTGCCGATCCCGGTGCCGGTACCCGGTACCCGGTGCCGCTGCCCCAGCGGGCGGGGGGGCTCGGCAATACCGGGGGGTCTCGGGGACCGGCGGCCGCCATGGACCGAACCGGGCGTTGAGCTCCCCCCGCCCCCCCGCCCGGTACCGAGACCCTCCCCGAGGCCACCGGGGCGGTACCGGCGGGGCGGGCGCTCGCAGCATCCACCGGGATTTTGGGGAGCAGCACCCGGGAAACGGCCGGGACGCACCGGGAGCGCCGGGAGCGCCGCCCCCCGGGCAGAGCTGCCCCCGCCCCGCCGCGCCCCGTCCCCGGAGCCGAGCCGAGCCCCGGGGCCGCCTCGTCCTTTGTGTGCGCCGGGGCACCGGGCACCGCCGGGAGCACCGGGAGCCGAGCCCGGGCGGTGATAGCGGGGAGCGGGAGCGGCCCCGGGGCCCGGGGACCCCCCGGCGGCCCCATGAAGGAGCCCGACGCCATCAAACTCTTCGTGGGGCAGATCCCGCGGCACCTGGAGGAGAAGGACCTGAAACCGATTTTTGAGCAATTCGGGAAAATCTACGAGCTCACCGTCATCAAGGACAAGTACACCGGGATGCACAAAGGTACGGCAACCGGCAACCGGGAACCGGGGGTGGGCAGCGGGCACGGCCCCGGGCAGCAGGAACGGGCAGCGGGAATGGGGCAGGGGCAGCGGGCACGGCCCCGGGCAGCGGGGGTGGGTGCGGGGCACGGGCGTGTGGGGGCAGCCCCGGGATTCGGCCACCGGTACCGGGAACGGCCGCCAGTACCGGGATCAGCCCTGGGATGTTGCCCCCGGTACCGGGAACAGCTCAAATACCGGGATCAGCCCTGGGATGTTGCCCCCCGGTACCGGGAACAGCCCCAAATACCGGGATTAGCCCTGGGATGTTGCCCCCGGTACCGGGAACAGCCCAAATACCGGGATTAGCCCCTGGGATGTTGGCCCCCGTACTGAGAGCAGCCGTGGGTACCGGGAATGGCCTCGGGATGTGGCTCCCAGCACAGGGAACAGCCCCGGGATACGGTCCCCGGTACCGGGAATAGCTCCCAGGGTGAGAAATAGCCCCAGAATTCAGCCCCCGGTACCGGGAACAGCCCCAGAAACCAGGATCAGCCCCGGGAGATGGCCCCGGTACCGGGAGCGGCCTTGTGATATGGCCTCCGGTACTGGGAATTGCCCCAGGATGTGGCCCCCGGTACTGGGAACAGCCCCCAGCGCCGGGAACAGCCCCGGGATGCAGCCCCGGTACCGGGCACAGCCCCGTGCCACAGCCTCCAGCACCAAGAACAGCTCCCGGTACCGGGAACAGCTCCCAGCACCGGGAATGGCCCTGTGACACAGCCCCGGTACCGGCAACAGCCCCGGGATGGGGTCCCCGGGACTGGGAACAGCCACCGGCACCGGGAACTGCTCCCGGTACCGGGAATGGCCGCAGGATACGGCCCCAGTACCGGGAGCAGCCACTGTCAGCAGGAGTAGCCCCGTGATGTGGCCTGGGGTACCGGGAACAGCCCCGGTACCGGGAACAGCCTCACAAACAGCCCCAGGTACAACCGAGGGCACCGGGAACAGCCCCCAAAACAGCCCCCGGTACCGGAACAGCCCCAGGTACAACCAAGGGCCCCGGTACCGGGAACGGCTCCCGGTAACCGGAACAGCCCCGGTGTTGGGAACGCTCCAGATCCAACCTCCGGTACCGGTACAACCGTGGGCACTGGGAGCTGGAACAGCCCCAAAACAGCCCCCGGTACCGGGAACAGCCCTGGGTACAACCGAGGGCACCGGGAACAGCCCCGGGAACAGCTGCAGGCCTTGAGCAACACCCACAGCCCAGCCTACAGCCGAGGGCACCGGGAACGGTACCGGGCACCGGGAACAGCCTCAGGAACAGCCCCGGGAACAGCCCCGGGAACAGCTGCAGGCCTTGAGCAACACCCACAGCCCAGCCTACAGCCGAGGGCACCGGGAAACAGCCCTGGGCACCGGGGAACAGCCTCAGGAACAGCCCCGGGAACAGCCCCGGGAACAGCCCCGGTACAGCCGCAGGCCTTGAGCAACACCCACAGCCCAGCCTACAGCCGAGGGCACCGGGAACGGTACCGGGTACAGCCCCGGGAACAGCCCGGGGCACTGGGAACAGCCCCAGGAACAGCCCCGGGCACCGGGAACAGCCCCAGGAACAGCCCCGGTACAGCCGCAGGCCTTGAGCAACACCCACAGCCCAGCCTACAGCCGCAGGCCCGGGGAACAGCCCCAGGCACCAGGAACAGCCCTGGGTACAGCCGAGGGCACCGGGAACAGCCCTGGGAACAGCCGAGGGCACCGGGAACAGCCCCGGGAACAGCCGAGGGCACCGGGAACAGCCGCAGCCCCAGCCCAGCCGGGGTACCCCGTGTCAGGGTGTTGTACCCCGGCTGCTGGGGGTGGGCAGGGGTTGTGTCAGCTGTGGGGTGTTGTGTCCGGCTGTTGTGGAGCTGGGTGAGCGTGGGCTGTTGTTGTTGGGCTGTTGCTAGGGTGGCGTTGTTAGGCATTGATGGGGTGTTTTCTGGCTGTTTTTGTTGGGGTGTAGCTGGGCTGTTGTTGTTGTTGGGCTGTTGTTGTTGAGCTGTTGTTGCTGGGCTGTTGTGCCAGGTGTGTGCAGCAGTTCCAGGTGTTGTTTCGGCTGTTGGGTGTCACGTGGGTGCCCCTCCAGGTGACACCCGGCCCTGGGGGTGTTGGGGTGTTGTCTCAGGTGTTGTTTTGGGGTGCCAGGCGGGTGTTGGGTGTCACGTGGTCACCCCACGGGTCCCTGTGAGGGTGACACCGGCTCTGGGTGTCCCTAGGATGTCCAGGTGTTGTTTTGGGGTGTCACATGGTCATCCCCTGCATCCCTGGGGGTGGCACCGGCTCCGGGGGTCCCTGGGGTGGGAGTGGGGGTGTCACAGCCGGGGTGACAGTGACAGGGCCCTGCCTGCCCCCACCGGGGGTGTCCCCAACCCCTGACCCCATCCCCAACACCCGGGGGGGGTTCCTGAGCCCCCAAACCCCCATCACCAGAACTGGGGGGGGGTCTCCAGGGGTCCTGGGGGGCCTCGGGGTGTCTGTGGGACCCCCAGGGGTCTTGGGGGGGTCACTGCCCCGAAATGTGGGGTCTGGGGGCTTGGGGGGGTGGTCTGGGGTCTCTCGGGGGATTTGGGGCCTCTGGAGGCCATTATGGGGCTGTGGGTGTTCTGGGGGGGGGTCCCTCAATTTTTGGGGCTCTCTGGTCACCCCAGACCCTCTGTGTCACCTCGGGCTGGGGGTGAGGACACCTCGGGGGTCCCCCTCACGCCCCCCGACCCCTTTTTTCTCCCTCCCCCCCCTTCCCCCCAGGATGCGCCTTCCTGACCTACTGCGCCCGCGAGTCGGCCCTGAAGGCCCAGAGCGCCCTGCACGAGCAGAAAACCCTGCCGGGGGTGAGTGGGGGGCGTGGGGACCCCCCCGAGGCACCCCCAAATCCCCCCTGTGAGCCCCCAACCCCGGACACCCCAAAATGCCCCATAAACCCCCTAAAAATCACAGGGAAACCCCCAAAAATCACAGTGAAAAACCCTAAAAATCACAGTGAAACCACCAAAAAAGATCACCCAGAAACCAACCAAAAAATCACCATTAATTCCCCCCAAAATCACCCCTAAAAATCACCCTGAAACCCCCCAAAAATCACCCAGAAACCACCCAAAAATCACCTCTAAGCCCCCCAGAAATCACCACAAGTCACCCCTAATTATCACCCTGAAACCCCCCAAAAATCACCCTTAAACCCTTCAAAAATCCCCCCAAAATCCCCCGCCCCAAAGCCCCCCACCCCCCATTTTCAGGACCACCCCGGCCCCCATTGAATGGGGATTTTTTGGGGGGGCGGGGGCGCCCCCTGAACATCTGTGGGGTGTTTAATTAGCGCCGCTAATGAGGGCCGGGCGCTAATGAAGCGCTGCCGGGCGGGCACGGAGACAACAAAGCCCGGAATTTGGGGGGGGTCCGGAGGCGCAGGAGCCCCCCACCCCTAATTCATTTTGTGGGAGGGGGTCCCACCTCCCATTCCCTCCCCCCAGGCTGATTTTGGGGGGGGTTGAGGCTTCCTGGGGGGGGATTTGGAGGCTGAATAGGGGGGAGGGGGCAGTTTGGGGGTCCCCAGGGTGGGGAGGGGGCTCGGGGCGCACCCCCCCCGCGGGCTCCGCGCGTGTCCCGCCAGGCCCGGGGGGGATTTGGCTTCGTTGGGATAATCCCGGGATTTGGGGCCGTAAATCCGGGGGGGGGGGGGGTAGGGGGGGGGGGGGTGGTGGGGTTTTTTTTGGGGGGGGGATTAGGGACGGCCCCGCCCCAGCAGCTGCCCCCGCGCAGCACCGGGAATTTGGGGAGGGGGCGCCACCCTCAGCACCCCCCCACGAGCTGTGCTGACCCCGGGGGTGGTCCCGGCGTGGTTTGGGGGGGTTGGGGGCTTTGTCCGCCCCCCCTTTGTGCCCCCCCCCCCCCTCCACGGCCGGGGTTGATCCAGCGCGGGGGGGGGGAGGGGGGATTAAGGGGGGATTAACGCCCCCCGCCCCCAGCCCGGGGGGGGCATTTCCAGCGCCATCTGGGGCTTGGGGGGGGGGGGGCTCGGGGTGGGGGGGCACCTTCGCTTTCGGCGGCGAAAGGAACGCCCGGGGTCAGCCGGGGATGGACCCGCCCCCCGCAGCCCAAATTCCCCCCAAATCCCCCCGAGATGGGGCACGGCCGCCCCTCCCCCACACCCCGAGGGTCGGGGGGGGCGGGGTCACACCGGGCCTGGGGGGGGGGTCTGCCCCCCACCCCCAAATCTCCATCCCTGCTCCCCCCCCCCCCGCAATCCCCGTCATTGTTTATCGCGAGCGCTGATGACGTCAGCGGCGTTGCCAGGCAACGGCGATGGGTAAATTGGGGATGAGTGGGCGGTTGCCATGGAGCGGAGCCGGCCGTTGCCATGGCAACCGCGCATCTGCGCCCTCTCCATCCCCCCCCCGCCGCCCCGTTCCTCTGGGGGGTTCCGGGGTGTGGGGGGGGGAGGGGCGGGGGTGGGTCCATCCCCCTCCCCAATTAACGCAGGGGGGGGGGAGGGGCGCTCATTAACGCGGCCCCCCGGGCCCCCCCTCCCCCCCCTCCGGCAGCGGCTCCCGTTGCCAGGTAACGGGATGCAGGCCCGACGTTGCCATGGCGACCGGAGCATCTTTGGGGGGCGGGGGGGGGGGTCTGGGACCTTCTGAGGGGGAGGGGGAGGTGCTGGATGGCCCGGGGGGGTCAGGGGGGTCTCGGGGGTCTCTGTGTGTCCCCAACCCCCCCTGTGTCCCCTCCCCCCAGATGAACCGGCCCATCCAGGTGAAGCCGGCGGACAGTGAGAGCCGAGGAGGTACCGCCCCCAAAATCACCCCAAAATCCCCCCAGACCCCCCAAAGCCACCCCACACCACCCTGTCCCCAACCCCCGGTGTCCCCAAATTACCCCGAGGCCACCCCCCAGTGTGAGACCCTCACGTGTGTCCGTGTCCCCAGCGTGGCTGTCCCCAGCGTGGGATGTCCCTCCATGTCCCCACTCCCAGCGTGGCTGTCACCTATCCCCGTTCCCAGGTCCCCAGCCCACCCCAATGTCCCCACCCCAATGTCCCCACCCCATCCTTTCTGGAGTGTCACACCCCTCTGCGCGGCACTGTCCCCGTGCCAGTTGTGATGTCCCTGTGCCCATGTCCTAGTGTCACCCATGGTGTCCGGTGCCCATGTCCCTGTGCCAGTGTCCTGATGCCACCCACGTTGTCCCCATGCCCATGCCCCCATGCTGGTGTCCTGGTGCCTGTGTCCCTATGCTGGTGTTCCAGTGCCAGCCACGGTGTCCCCATGCCCCTGTCCCCATGCTGGTGTCCCGATGTCACCCCCAGTGTCCCCGTGTCCCTGTCCCGATGCCACCCACAGTGTCCCCATGTCCCTATCCCTGTGTCCCTGTCCCGGTGCCACCCGCGGTGTCCCCATGCCCCTGTCCCCCTGCCCCAGTCCCAATCCCACCCGCGGTGTCCCTGTGCCCCTGTCCCCGTGTCCCTGTCCCGATGCCACTTATGGTGTCCCCGTGCCCCTGTCCCCCTGCCCATGTCCCGATGCCACCCACGGTGTCCCTGTCCCCATGCCCCTGTCCCAATGCCACCCGTGGTGTCCTGATGCCCCTGCAGTGTCCCTGTGCCCATCTCCCCATGCTGGTGTCCTGGTGCCACCCGCGGTGTCCCTGTGTCCTTGTCCCTGTGCCCCTGTCCCGATGTCACCTGCAGCATCACCGTGTCCCTGTCCTGATGCCACCCGTGGAGTCCCCATGCCCCTGTCCCCATGTCCCTGTCCCATGTCCCTGTCGCGGTGTCACCTGCAGTGTCCCCGTGCCCCTGTCCCCCTGCCCCTGTCCCAATCCCACCCGCAGTGTCCCCATGCCCCTGTCCCTATGCCACCCGCAGTGTCCCCGTGTCCCTGTTCCCCTGTCCCTGTCCTGATGCCACCCGCGGTGTCCCCATGCCCCTGTCCCCCTGTCCCAATCCCACCCGCGGTGTCCCCGTGCCCCTGTCCCCGTGTCAGCCACGGTGTCCCCGTGCCACCCACGGTGTCCCCGTGCCCCTGTCCCCGTGCCCCTGTCCCCATGTTACCCACGGTGTCCCCGTGCCCCTGTCCCCGTGTCCCTGTCCTGATGCCACCCGCAGTGTCCCCATGCCCCTGTCCCCGTGCCCCTGTCCTGGTGTCACCTGCGGTGTCCCCATGCCCCTGTCCCCCTGTCCCTGTCCCGATGTCACCCGTGGTGTCCCCGAGCCCCTGTCCCCCTGCCCCTGTCCTGATGCCACCTGCGGTGTCCCCGTGCCCCTGTCCCCGTGCCCCTGTCCCCATGTCACCTGCGGTGTCCCCGTGCCCCTGTCCCCCTGTCCCTGTCCCGATGTCACCCGCGGTGTCCCCATGCCCCTGTCCCCCTGTCCCTGTCCCCGTGTCACCCGCGGTGTCCCCATGCCCCTGTCCCTGTGTCCCTGTCCCCGTGTCACCCGCGGTGTCCCCATGCCCCTGTCCCCCTGTCACCCGCGGTGTCCCCATGCCCCTGTCCCTGTGTCCCTGTCCCCGTGTCACCCGCGGTGTCCCCATGCCCCTGTCCCTGTGGCCCTGTCCCAGTGTCACCCGCGGTGTCCCCATGCCCCTGTCCCCCTGTCCCTGTCCCGGTGTCACCCGCGGTGTCCCCATGCCCCTGTCCCCCTGTCCCTGTCCCGGTGTCACCCGCGGTGTCCCCATGCCCCTGTCCCTGTGTCCCTGTCCCCGTGTCACCCGCGGTGTCCCCATGCCCCTGTCCCTGTGTCCCTGTCCCGGTGTCACCCATGGTGTCCCCATGCCCCTGTCCCTGTGTCCCTGTCCCCGTGTCACCCGCGGTGTCCCCATGCCCCTGTCCCTGTGTCCCTGTCCCCGTGTCACCCGCGGTGTCCCCATGCCCCTGTCCCTGTGTCCCTGTCCCCGTGTCACCCGCGGTGTCCCGCAGAGGACCGGAAGCTCTTTGTGGGGATGCTGAGCAAGCAGCAGGCGGACGAGGACGTGCGGAAGATGTTTGAGCCCTTCGGCACCATCGACGAGTGCACGGTGCTGCGCGGCCCCGACGGCACCAGCAAAGGTGGGGGGACCCGGGGGGGACACCCTGGGGCTGGCAGGGTCCCTCGGGGGTCCTGGGGGGTCCCACGAGTGTCCTGGGGGTCCCTCGGGGGTCACCAGGGTGGGCACGGGGAGATCTGTGGGGCAGGGATGGGGTTCAGGGGGAGCACGGCAGGGATGGGGTTAATGGGGTTTGGGGGGTCCGTGGGGTGAGGAGGGTGGGACCCCCAGAGCTCCCTGCAGCTGCCATGGAGCCGATGTCCCCGATGTCCCCGATGTCCCCAGGCTGCGCCTTCGTCAAGTTCCAGAGCCACGCGGAGGCCCAGGCCGCCATCGCCGCCCTGCACGGGAGCCGCACGCTGCCGGTGAGGGACCGTCCTCGGCGCTGTCACCTGCGGTGCCACCTTCGTCACCGTCCCCTTCAGTGCCACCTTTGTCACCGTCCCCTTCAGTGCCACCTTTGTCACTGTCCCCTTCAATGCCATCTTCGTCACCGTCCCCTTCAGTGCCACCTTTACCACCGTCCCCTTCAGTGCCACCTTTGTCACTGTCCCCTTCAATGCCACCTTCATCACCATCCCCTTCAGTGCCACCTTTGTCACTGTCCCCTTCAGTGCCACCTTTGTCACCATCCCCTTCAGTGCCACCTTCATCACCATCCCCTTCAGTGCCACCTTTGTCACTGTCCCCTTCAGTGCCACCTTCATCACCGTCCCCTTCAGTGCCACCTTTACCACCGTCCCTTTCAGTGCCACCTTTGTCACTGTTCCCTTCAATGCCACCTTTGTCACTGTCCCCTTCAATGCCACCTTCATCACCATCCCCTTCAGTGCCACCTTCGTCACTGTCCCCTTCAATGCCACCTTCGTCACCGTCCCCTTCAGTGCCGCCTTCATTACCGTCCCCTTCAGTGCCACCTTCATCACTGTCACCTTCAGCATCCTCATCATTGTCCCCTTCATGGTCACCTTTGCCATCCCCTTCATCATCATCATCATTGTCCCCTTCACCATCCTCGTCATTGTCCCCTTCATCATCCCTGTCGTCATCCTCACCACTGTCCCCTTCATTGTCCTTGTCATTGTCCCCTTCATTGTCCCCTTCATCATCCCTGTCATCATCATCATCATCTCCTTCCTGGTCCCCTTCATCATCTTCATCACTGTTGTCATCCCCATTGTCACCCTCATCACCCCCATCATCATCATCTCCTTCATCATCCTCATCATGTCCTTTGTCACCCCTTCATCATCCTCCTCATCATCCTCACCAGTGACCCCACCATCCTCTCCTTCATCTTCTCTGCCATCGTCCCATCATCATCCCATCATCATCATCCTCACCAATGTCTGCATCATCATCCCATCATCATCCTCACCACTGTCCCCGTCATCAACCCCATCCTCATCCTCTTCATCACCTCCACCATCATCCTCACCCCATTACAGCCCAACCATCGCCCCCATCACCGCTCCCATTCCATGTGACCGCGGGTGACCGCGGGTGACCGCGGGTGACCGCGAGTGACCGCGGGTGACCGCGAGTGACCGCGAGTGACCGCGAGTGACCGCCGTGTCCCCGCAGGGCGCCTCGTCCAGCCTGGTGGTGAAGTTTGCGGACACGGAGAAGGAGCGGGGGCTGCGGCGCATGCAGCAGGTGGCCAGCCAGCTGGGCATGTTCAGCCCCATCGCCCTCCAGTTCGGCGCCTACAGCGCCTACACGCAGGCGGTACGGGGCACTGGGGACATTGGGGACATTGGGGACATTGGGGACACTGGGGACACTGGGGTCACCAGCCAGCTGGGCATGTTCAGCCCCATCGCCCTCCAGTTCGGCGCCTACAGCGCCTACACGCAGGCGGTACGGGGCACTGGGGACACTGGGAGCACTGGGGACACTGGGGACACTGGGGACATTGGGGACATTGGGGTCACCAGCCAGCTGGGCATGTTCAGCCCCATCGCCCTCCAGTTCGGTGCCTACAGCGCCTACACGCAGGCGGTACGGGGCACTGGGGGCACTGGGGACACTGGGGACACTGGGGACACTGGGGGCACTGGGGACACTGGGGACACTGGGGACACTGGGGTCACCAGCCAGCTGGGCATGTTCAGCCCCATCGCCCTCCAGTTCGGCGCCTACAGCGCCTACACGCAGGCGGTACGGGGCACTGGGGGCACTGGGGACACTGGGGACATTGGGGGCACTGGGGGCACTGGGGACATTGGGGACACTGGGGACACTGGGGACATTGGGGACACTGGGGACACTGGGGTCACCAGCCAGCTGGGCATGTTCAGCCCCATCGCCCTCCAGTTCGGCGCCTACAGCGCCTACACGCAGGCGGTACGGGGCACTGGGGACACTGGGGACACTGGGGACGCTGGGGACACTGGGGGGATCAAGGGGAAGGGGGTGGGACCCCCCCAAAATCCAGCCTGAGGTGGTTGAGGTGATGGGAGGGGATGGACACCAAGGTGACATCCATGGCAAGTGACAGTCCCAAACCCTGTGATGGGACACCCATGGGGAGCCCATGTCCCCATGTCCCCATGTCCCCACGTCCCAGGGTGTTGGTGGCACCAGGGTGGGCTCTATGGGGCGGTGTCACCACCCATCCCAATGGCGGGTGGTGGCCACGGTGGCAGTGGTGGCAGTGACTGCGCAGTGCCAGGTGTGTCCCCGCAGTTGATCAGCAGCAGGTGGCCCTGGTGGCACTGGGGTGACATCCACGGGGACATGCTGGTCCTGGAGGGGACACTGGGGTGACATCCATGGGGACATGCTGGTCCTGGAGGGGACACTGGGGTGACATCCATGGGGACATGCTGGTCCTGGATGGGACACTGGGGTGACATCCAAGGGGACATGCTGGTCCTGAAGGGGACACTGGGGTGACATCTGTGGGGACATGCCGGTCCTGGAGGGGACACTGGGGTGACATCCAAGGGGACATGCTGGTCCTGGATGGGACACTGGGGTGACATCTATGGGGACATGCTGGTCCTGGAGGGGACACTGGGGTGACATCCACGGGGACATGCTGGTCCTGAATGGGACACTGGGGTGACATCCAAGGGGACATGCCGGTCCTGGAGGGGACACTGGGGTGACATCTATGGGGACATGCTGGTCCTGGCAGGGACACTGGGGTGACATCCAAGGGGACATGCTGGTCCTGGATGGGACACTGGGGTGACATCTATGGGGACATGCTGGTCCTGGAGGGGACACTGGGGTGACATCCACGGGGACATGCTGGTCCTGAATGGGACACTGGGGTGACATCCACGGGGACATGCTGGTCCTGGAGGGGACACTGGGGTGACATCCATGGGGACATGCTGGTCCTGGAGGGGACACTGGGGTGACATCCATGGGGACATGCTGGTCCTGGAGGGGACACTGGGGTGACATCCGTGGGGACATGCTGGTCCTGGAGGGGACACTGGGGTGACATCCATGGGGACGTGCCGGTCCTGGAGGGGACACTGAGGTGACATCCAAGGGGACATGCTGGTCCTGAATGGGACACTGGGGTGACATCCGTGGGGACATGCTGGTCCCGGAGGGCACACTGGGGTGACATCCAAGGGGACATGCTTGTCCTGGATGGGACACTGGGGTGACATCCAAGGGGACATGCTGGTCCTGGAGGGGACAGTGGGGTGACATCCGTGGGGACATGCTGGTCCTGGAGGGGACACTGGGGTGACATCCACGGGGACATGCCGGTCCCACGTCCCGGGGTGTTGGTGGCACCGGGGTGGGCTCCCGGGGCGGTGGTGGCCGTGGTGGCCGCGCGGTGCCAGGCGTGTCCCCACAGCTGATGCAGCAGCAGGCGGCCCTGGTGGCCGCGCACTCGGCCTACCTCAGCCCCATGGCCACCATGGCCGTCCAGATGCAGCACATGGGCACGGTCAACCCCAACGGGCTCATCGCCACCCCCCTGCCACCCTCCTCAGGTAACGGGGACAGGGGGACAGGGGGACAGCGGGGAGGGGATGGGGGACGTGGGGAAAGGGCTGCTGGTGGTGGGGGGCAGCGGGGATGGGGACAATGGGGAGGGGACATGGGGATGGGGGTCACCAGAGGATAGGGACAATGGGGAGGGGGACACTGGGAAGGGGACACTGGGAAGGGGACATGGGGATGGGGGTCACCAGAGGATAGGGACAATGGGGAGGGGACATGGGGATGGGGACACGGGGAAGGGGACATGGGGATGGGGACACTGGGAAGGGGACATGGGGATGGGGGTCACCAGGGGATGGGGACAATGGGGAGGGGGACATGGGGATGGGGGTCACCAGAGGATGGGGGACACGGGGAATGGGGGCACTGGGGAGGGGACACAGGAATGGGGACATTGAGGAGGGACACCAGGGATGGGGGACACCATGGATGGGACATGGGATACTGGGGGACACCATGGGTGGGATGGGGACACCAGGGGTGGGACATGGGATGTGGGGGGACACTAGGGGTGGGACGGGGACACCACAGATGGAATGGGGACGCTCAACCCCCACCACGTGGAGGGTTCCCCACCCTCCGGGGTCAGTCCTGGTGTCCCGGGGGTGTCCTGGGGGTGTCCCCGGGGTGTCCCAGTGGTGTCCCCAGGATGTCCCCGGGGTGTCCCGGTGCTGACCCGGTGGTGACGGCGCTGTCCCCAGGAACCAGCACCCCCCCGGCCATGGCGGCCACCCCCGTCCCGGCCATCGCGGCCCCGCTGAGCGTCAACGGCTACAGCCCCGTGCCCGCGCAGCCCGCGGGACCCCCCCGCCCCCGACGCCGTCTACGCCGGGGGGGTCCCCCCCTTCCCAGGTGCCCCCCGACCCCCCCCCAGCCCCCCGAGCCCCGCCGGGCCCCCCCCCTAACCCCCCCTGTGCCCCCAGCCCAGAGCCCCGCGGCCCCCGGGGACCCCCTGCAGCAGGCGTACGCTGGCATGCAGCACTACACTGGTGCGTACTGGGGCAACTGGGAGGGACTGGGAGGGGCTGGGGGGTACTGGGAGGGCACTGGGAGGGCACTGGGAGGGGGTTGTGTGGTACTGGGGCGCACTGGGAGGGACTGGGAGGGGGTTGTGTGGTACTGGGGGCCACTGGGAGGGACTGGGAGGGGGTTGTGTGGTACTGGGGGGCACTGGGAGGGCACTGGGGGAACTGAGAAGGGTTATGGGGGAGTTCCTGATGGGACTGGGGGGAACTGGGAGGGCGGTGGGAGGGACTGGGGGTGTGTTGTGGGGTATTGGGGGGCACTGGGAGGGTGGTGGGTGGCACTGGGGGGGCACTGGGATGGCATTGGGGTGGCACCGGTGTCACCAGTGGCTTTGGGAGGGTGTTGTACGGCACTGGGGGGGCACTGGGGTGGCACTGGTGGCACCGATGTCCCCGGTGACCCCGTGCCCCCCGTGCCCCCAGCCGCGTACCCGGCCGCCTACGGGCTGGTCAGCCCGGCCTTCGCCCCCCCGGGACCCCTGCTCGCCCCCCCGCCCCCCCCCGCAGCAGCAGCAGCGTGAAGGTGAGACCCCCCGGGACTCCCCAAAACTCCCCGGACCCCCGAGACCCCCCCGGGACCCCCCAAAACTCCCCGGACACCCAAGACACGCCCAGGACCACCCAAAACTCCCCGGGCCCCCGAGACCCCCCCGGGACCCCCCAAAACTCCCCAGACGCCCAAGACCCCCCTGGTACACCTGAGACCCTCTGAGACTCCCCCAAACTCCCTGGCCCCACAAAACTCCCCGGGACCCCCAAAGCTGCCCCAGAACCCCAAAACCGAGACTTGGGACCCCAAAATCAGAGCTGTGAATCCTTAATGGGACCCAGGACCCCAAAACCAGAGCTGTGAACCCAAAGCAGGAGCCAGGTTTAGGTTTTAGAGCCCTGGCTTTGGGGTCCATGTCAGGTTTGGGTTGAGAGCTCTGGTTTTGGGGTCCCATATCTGGTCTGTGTTGGCAGCCCTGGTTTTGGGGTCCATGTCGGGTTTGGGTTGAGAGCCCAGGTTTTGGGGTCCATGTCAGGTTTGGGTTGAGAGCTCTGGTTTTGGGGTCCCATGTCCGGTTTGGGTTGAGAGCCCTGGCTTTGGGGTCTCATGTTGGGTTTGGGTTGAAAGCCCCAGTTTTGGGGTGCTGTGTCCATTTTGGGTTGAGAGCCCCAGTTTTGGGGTGCTATGTCCATTTTGGGTTGAGAGCCCCGGTTTTGGGGTCCCATGTCTGGTCTGTGTTGGCAGCCCTGGTTTTGGGGTGCCGTGTTGGGTTTGGGTTGAGAACCCAGGTTTTGGGGTCCATGTCCAGTTTGGGTTGGGATCCTCAGTTTTGGGGTCTGTGTCAGTTTTGGGTTGAGAGCCCTGGTTTTAGGGTGCTGTGTCCATTTTGGGTTGAGAGCCCCATTTTTGGGGTCCATGTCAGTTTTGGGTTGAGAACCCCGGTTTTGGGGTCCATGTCCAGTTCGTGTTGAGAGCGCCGGCTTTGGGGTCCATGTCAGTTTTGGTTTGAGAACCCTGGTTTTGGGGTCCCATGTCCAGTTTGGGTTGGGATCCCCATTTTTGGGTCCATGTCAGTTTTGGGTTGAGAGCACCAGCTTTGGGGTCTGTGTCCAGTTTGAGTTGGGATCCCCAGATTTGGGGTTTGTGTCAGTTTTGGGTTGAGAGCCCTGTTTTTGGGGTCCTGTGTCCGGTTTGGGTCGGCAGCCCCGGTTTTGGGGTCTGTGTCCGGTTTGGGTCGGCAGCCCCGGTTTTGGGGTCTGTGTCCATTTTGGGTCGGCAGCCGTTTTTGGGGTCCCGTGTCCGGTTTGGGTTGGCAGCCCCGGTTTTGGGGTCCCGTGTCCGGTTTGGGTTGGCAGCCCCGGTTTTGGGGTCCCGTGTCCGGTTTGGGTTGGCAGCCCCGGTTTTGGGGTCTGTGTCCATTTTGGGTCGGCAGCCCCGGTTTTGGGGTCCCGTGTCCGGTTTGGGTCGGCAGCCCCGGTTTTGGGGTCCCGTGTCCATTTTGGGTCAGCAGCCCCAGTTTTGGGGTCTGTGTCCATTTTGGGTCGGCAGCCCCGGTTTTGGGGTCCCGTGTCCAGTTTGGGTCGGCAGCCCCGGTTTTGGGGTCTGTGTCCGGTTTGGGTCGGCAGCCCCGGTTTTGGGGTCGGTCGTTTTGGGGACGCAGTCCCAGGTGTGACCCCGCTCCCTCCGCAGGCCCCGAGGGCTGTAACATCTTCATCTACCACCTGCCCCAGGAGTTCGCCGACACCGAGATCCTGCAGATGTTCCTCCCCTTCGGCAACGTCATCTCCGCCAAGGTCTTCGTGGACAGGGCCACCAACCAGAGCAAGTGCTTCGGTAGGGACACGGGACACTGGGGACATCGGGGACAACGGGGACAATGGGGGCATTGGGGACAATGGGGACATCGGGGACACTGGGGACAATGGGGACATTGGGGACATTTGGGGGCATTGGGGACATTGGGGGCACCAGGGACATTGGGGACATTTGGGGGCATTGGGGACATTGGGGGCACCGAGGACATTGGGGACAGTGGGGGCATTGGGGACATTGGGGATAATGGGGATGATGGGGACATCAGGGACAATGGGGACATTAGGGACATTGGGGACATTGGGGACAATGGGGACATTGGGGGCACCGGGGATATTGGGGACATTTGGGGGCATTGGGGACATTGGGGGCACCGAGGACATTGGGGGCAGTGGGGGCATTGGGGACATTGGGGGCACCGGGGACATTGGGGACATTTGGAGGCATTGGGGACATTGGGGGCACCGAGGACATTGGGGACAGTGGGGGCATTGGGGACATTGGGGATAATGGGGATGATGGGGACATCAGGGACAATGGGGACAATGGGGACATTGGGGACAATGGGGACATTAGGGACATCAAGGATATTGGGGACATCAGAGGCAATGGGGACATTGGGGACATCGGGGACAATGTGAACATCGGGGGCAATGGGGACATTGGGGACACCAGGGACAATGGGGACATTGGGACACTGAGATATGGGATAGGCAGTGTGGGATATAGGGACACTGGGGACAGGGGGGCAGTGGGGACACTGGGGACAGTGAGGATAATGGGGATAATGGGATATGGGGACACTGGGACATTGGGGACATCAGGGGCATTGGGGACAAGGGGACGATGGGGTCAATGGTACATGGGATAGGAGATGTGGGATATGGGGATACTGGAGACATTGGGGACATTGGGATATGGGATGTAGGGACACGGGGACAATGTCCCCAAATCCTCCGTGTCCTCCATGTCCCCAATGTCCCCACACCCCCGCGATGTCCCCGATGTCCCCCAGGCTTCGTGAGCTTTGACAACCCCGCGAGCGCCCAGGCCGCCATCCAGGCCATGAACGGCTTCCAGATCGGGATGAAGCGGCTCAAGGTGCAGCTCAAGAGGCCCAAAGACGCCAACCGGCCCTACTGAGCCCGGTGAGACCCCCGGGACCCCCGGGACACACCTGGGACACACCTGGGACACACCTGGGACAGCCCTTGGACACCCCTGGGACCCCCTTGGGACCCTCTGGGACCCCCTGGGACCCTCTAGGACAGTCCCAGGACACCCTTGGGACCCCCTGAGACCCTCTGGGACACCCCCGGAACACCCTCGGGACCCCCCTGGGAAACCCCAGCACCCTCCGGGACACCCCTGGGACATCCCTGGGACACCCCTGGGAACACCCCCAGAGACCCCCTGGAACATCCTGGCACACCCTGGCACACCCTGGGACACCTCTGGGACATCCTGAGACAACCTCGGGACCCCCTGGGACACCCTCGGGAACCCCCAGGACACTCCAGGCCCCCCCCTGGAGCCTCTCCAGGGCTGGAAAACCCCCGGGGGATCCCCTTGAGACCCCCCTGGGACCTCCCCTCAAAACTTCCCCAGACCCCCCATGACCCCACCAGGCTGGAACCCCCTGAGCCCCCCAAACCCCCCCCGGGGTGGGATGTCCCCCTCTCGGGATCTGGGGGGGGTCCCTGAGATTTTGGGGGGCTGGAAATGCCCCAGGGGGTTTTTAGGGTGTGTCCCATTGGGATTTGGGGCATCCCAGGGTTTGGGGGGGCAGGAATTGCCCCCCAAACCCTCTTTAACCCCCCCCCATCCCCAAATTTTCCCTCCCCAGGTCCGGAGGCTCTGGAGCAGCACCTTTGGGTGCCCCCCCATTGCAGAGCAGCCCCCCCAAACCCAGCGGTGCCCGGGGGGGGGGGCTCGGTCCTGCTGGGGGGGGCCCCAGACCCCCCCACGCTCAGGAAGGATGGACCCCCCCTCCAGGCCCCATCCGACCCCCCAGTCCATCCCAGTCCATCCCAGTCCAGCCCAGTGCAGGGTGCCAGTGTCCCCCCACCCCCCCCAGCAGCCACATCCACTCTGTTTTTGGGGGGGTCGTGCCCACCCTGGGGGACCCCCAAAAGGACCCCCCCTCACTCCCCCCCCTCCCCCGGGGACCCTTCTTGGGGCTTTTCTCACCAAACAGGACCAAAAGCAGCTCCAAACTGGGGGGGGTCTCTGGGGGGGTCACGGGGGGTCCTGGGGGCCTTTGGGGGTCCCAAAGGGGGGGACACGGCCCCCCCAGTGTCCTCCCGGGGGCGCAGCGGGACCCCAACACTGCCACTGCCACCCGCTCCGCCCACAACCTGCCTCAGTTTCCCCTGGGGATGGGCCAGCACTGGGATGGGCCGGGACTGGGATGGACTGGGACTGGGATGGACTGGGACTGGGATGGACTGGGATTGGGATAAACTGGGACTGGGATGGGCCGGAACTGGGATGGACTGGGACTGGGATGGACTGGTACTGGGATGGGCCGGGACTGGGATGGACTGGGACTGGGATGCTCCATTACTGGGATAAACCAGTACTGGGATGGGCTGGGACTGGGATTGGGATGGAGCAGCACTGGGATGATCCCACACTGGGATGTGCCCGATGGGGATGCTCCATACTGGGATGCTCCATACTGGGATGCTCCATACTGGGACGCTCTGACACTGGGACCAGGATGCTCCGATACCGGAATGTTCCACCACGGAGATGCTCTGATACTGGGACAATCCCAGAGCAGGAGATCCCAGAGCAGGAGATCCCAGAGCAGGAGGATCCCAGAGCAGGAGGATCCCAGAGCAGGAGATCCCAGAGCGGGAAATCCCAGAGTGGGAAATCCCAGAGCAGAGGATCCCAGAGCAGGATGATCCCACAGCAGGAGATCCCAGAGTGGGAAATCCCAGAGCAGAGGATCCCAGAGCAGGATGATCCCACAGCAGGAGATCCCAGAGTGGGAAATCCCAGAGCAGAGGATCCCAGAGCAGGATGATCCCACAGCAGGAGATCCCAGAGCGGGAAATCCCAGAGCAGAGGATCCCAGAGCAAGATGCTCCAGCCCTGGGATGGTCCCACACCAGGATGCTCCAATCCAGAATGTTCCATTACTGGGATGCTCCAAGGTCAGAGGGATCCAGGACCGGAATGTTCCGACACCAGAACGTTCCATCGGATGCTCCAACGTTGGGATGATCCCATCCCGGAATGCCCCGTGGGACACTTCAGCACCGGAATGCCCTGACCCCAGGATGTCCCCACTCCGGGATGTCCCCATTCTGAGATGTCCCCACTTTTTGGGACGTCCCCACTTTTTGGGATGTCCCCACTTTTTGGGACGTTCCCACCAGGAGCCAGATGGACACGGAGCGGCCGATCCCGGGAATTCCTGGGAACTCCAAACCAGCCAAATCCAGGGGACACTGGGGGACACCAGGAGCAGCCAGATCGGGGACAGGGACACGGCCACCCACACGGACACACGGACACACGGACACGCAGCTCCGGCCCTGCCCAGCCCCAAATCCCAAACCCCAAATGATCCCAAATCCCAAATCCGGGGGGTGCCGGCCCCCACCAGCCAAACTGGGGCCGTGTCCAGCCCGGAGCCCCCCAAACCCCAACACCCCCAAACCAGTGCCCCAAACTGGGCCAGTGCCCCCCAAACCAGTGCCCCCAGCACCCCCAAACTGGGACAATTCCCCCCCAGGTGGGGTCGGTGCCACCCCAGCCCCCCAAACTGGGTCAGGGCCCCCCCAAATGGGGTCAAGGCTCCCCCAGCCCCCCCAAGCCCCCTCCCCAGTGCCCCCAGCACCCCCAAACCAGTGCCCCCCCCCCGTTCACCCCCGTCCCCGCTGTACATAAGGGGGGGGGGGGCGCGGGGCCCCCTCCGTGTCCCCCCCATTTTGGGGGGGTTTGGGTCCTGCTGGGTTGATTTTGGGGGGTGGGGGGGGTTTGGGGGAGGGGCAGTGAAGCCCCCTGGGCTCAAGGCTTTATTTATTTGCTATTTATTGCAGTTCCTTTCAGAATTGACTTTTTTTTCTCTCTCTTTTCTTTTTTTTTGGTTTTTCTGTCGAAATAAAAACAAAACGAAAACAACAACAACAAAAAAAAAACCCACCTAAAAACCCACCAAATTCCCAAAGTCCAGAAGTTTGAAACCATCCCTGGATCCTCCCAGATTTTGGGGGGACACGGGAGCCCCCCCAGGGGAAGGAGCACGGCCACGGCCCTCCGGAATTTCCTCAATAAATCAATTTATTTAAAAGAATATGTTACAATTAATTACACTAAAGGGGCTTTTCCCCACCTGGAACCCAAGGAATGGGAGCAGCTGGAAGAGGGAAAATGGGACAAGAGGGGGGGCAGGGGTTTGGTTTTGTATTTTTTTGACCAATTTCTCCCTTTTTGGGTTTTTTTTTTTGCCTTTGATCCGTCAGAATTTGGGGCTAGCGGGAAAATTGGGATCAAAATTCAACTTTTCCTGGGATTTTACCCAAATTGGAGGTGCTGAAGGAGATTTTAGGGGGGATTTTGGGTATCCCAAACCTCTCCCAGTTTCCCTCCCCCATTCCTGGGTTTTCCACAGCTCGGGGCTCCCGAGGACAACGGAAATCCAATTAATTACAGGGATCCAATTAATGGAATTAATTCCCGGCTCTTGGCTGCTCCAGAGCCGAGGATTTGGGATTTCCCCCCTCAAAAAAATCTCCCCCATCCCGGCTCCAGGGGGAGGAGTGAGGAAAACCCTTCCCAAAAAAGGGAATTTGGGGGGAAATCCCACTTTGGAGCAGTTCTGGCACATTCCAGAGGTCGGGAACGAGGCCAGGATGCTCCTGCTGGGTTTGGTTCCAAACATTCCCAAATCCACCCCAAACCCTGGCAGAACCAGCTCCAGGCCAGCCCAAAACCAGCTTTTCCAGGTGCTTTTTCCCTCCCAAAACATGGAAAAATCCCACTCAAAACCAGGAAAAAACAGCTTTTCCAAAATTTTTCCTTCTGGGAATTGCTCAGCTGCCGGATCCACAGAAAAATCCTGCTCAAAACCAAGGAAAAATGGCTTTTCCACCTTATTTTTCCTCCCAAACCATGGAAAAATTGCACTCAAATCCAGGAAAAATGGTTTTTCCAGGTGATTTTTCCTGCAGGAAGCTGTTGGGCCTCCTGGACCATGGAGAAATCCTGCTCAAAACCAAGGAAAAATGGCTTTTCCACCTTATTTTTCCTCCCAAACCATGGCAAAGATCCACTCAAATTTGGGAAAACGTCTTTTCCAGAAGGTTTTTCCCTCTGGCAGCTGCTTGTCCACCCAAGACATGGGAAATTCCTGCTCCAAACCAGGGATAAAAAGGCTTTTCCAGCTCATTTTTCCCTCCTGGGAACATCCCAGCCACTGGATCTATGGAAAAATCCTGTTCAAAACCAGGGGAAATCAATTTTCCACCTTACTTTTCCTCCAGAACTATGGAAAAATCCTGCTCAAAATGAGGGAAAATGGTTTTTTCCAGGTTATTTTTCCTGCTTGGACACCCAAGTCATGGATAAAAAGTGCTCAAAAATAGGGAAAAAAGGCTTTTTCAGGTTATTTTTCCCTCCTAGGAGCTGCCCAGCCACTGAATCCAGGGAAAAATCCCACTCAAAAATAGGGAAAATTGGCTTTTCCAGGTGATTTTTCCTCATGGAGCTGCTCATCCCCATCCAGGGGCAGCCCTGGGAATCTCCCAGATCCCATCCCCAGGAGCCAGGCACACCCAAATCCCTGGGAAAACACCCCAAAAAGCAGGAATACAAATCCAGGAGCAGGATTTTTGTTCCAGGAGAGGCATTTCCTTGGAATTTTACTCCTTTTGGATGTTTTTTCTGGTTTTTTAAATCTGTAGTGATTAAAAAAAACGGATTGGGAGGAGAAACAGGTGGAAAACCCCTTTAAAGAGCTGCTGCCACCCCGTGGGATTTTTAAGGAATTATTCTCCCAGATGCCCAGGCAGGAATGGAACATTCCCAGGGCTTTTTTTCCTGCTTTTTTCCCCCCCTATTTTTCCACATCTGACCCAGCAGAAACAACAACTTCCTAATTCCAGTTGTAAAAAAAAAAAAAAATAAAACAAAAAAATCCCAAAATTCCCAGCCTGGAGCTGGATCTGAGTGGGAAAAAGGAGCCCCTCAGGTGGCTTTTCCCAGTTGGTTATTTTGTTTTTTTTTTTTTGTTTTTCCTCTGGAATTCCATAAAGATGACGGGCACGAATGGATTTGGAATTAATGAGATTTAGTTTGGGGGGGCTTTAATACAATAAGGGATTTTTGGGGGGTCCTGGGGAAGCTGCCGGGGTTAAGTGGCCGCGTCCCTTTGCTGTGACCTGACCAGCTGGAAAAGGTTCTGGAAAAGAAGGAAAGGGGGACAAGGTGAAGAACCCCGGGATTCCCACTGGGAAAGGGGGATTGAGGAGAGGCTGGGAGTGCTGGGAATGGCTCAGATCCCAGCCAGGGCTTCAACTCACCTGGAGTGCCCCAATCCCAATCCCAGTGCCAATCCTGATCCCAATCCCAATCCCAATCCCAATTTAAATTCCAATTCTAATCCCAATTCCAATGCCAATGCCAATCCCAATTCAAATTCCAATTCTAATCCCAATTCCAATGCCAATGCCAATGCCAATCCCAATCCCAACTTAAATTCCAATTGTAATTTCAATTCCAATGCCAATGCCAATCCCAATTTAAATTCCAATTCTAATCCCAATTCTAATGCTAATTCCAATCCTAAATCCAATCCCAACTGTAATTTCAATTCCAATTCTAATCCCATTGCCAATCCCAATTTCAATTCCAATTCTAATCCCAATCCCAATTTCAATTCCAATTCCAATGCCAATCCCAATCCCAAATCCAATCTCAATCCCAATTCCATCCCCAATTTAAATTCCAATTGCAATTCCAATTCCAATTTAAAATTCTCCTTAAAATAGGAGGAGGAGGGAAATGGGATGGAGAAGGAAGACTCTTCCCAGATTTATCCTGGCCATTCCCACCTCCTTTTATCCCAGACTTATCCTGGCCATTCCCACATCCTTTTCCCAGATTTATCCCAGGTCATTCCCAGCTCCTTTTTCCAGCTGCTCCATGAAACCTTCCCCACTTCCAGAGCTCCTCCCCTGCTTTTCCCCATCCTGGGATTATCCAATCATTCCCTGTGGGAATTATGGACCAGGAGAAGCATTTCCCACTGAAAGCCACCTGGGAAAGGGAAAAGTTTGGAATTCTCACCTCCTTCCTCCACTTGAGCTCGCAGAACACTCGCTCGAAGCACTCGTGCATGTAATTGAACTGCCAGGGAAAAATGGGAGTCAGGGAAAATCCAGGGAAAACCCAGGAGATGCAGAGGGGAGCTGGGAGTTCTGGGCAGGAGCCAGGAGCTCCCGGGTCCTGTTTGGAGGTTCTGGATCCAGCAGCTCCAGGGAGGAACCAGGAGCTCCAGGGAAAAGCCAGAGGCTCCAGGAAGGATCCAGCAGCTCCAGACTGGAGCCAGGAATTCCAGGAAAAAGCCAGGAGCTCCTGGTTCTTGTTTGGAACTTCTGGATCCATCAGCTCCAGGGAGGAACCAGGAGCTCCCAAGAGCTCCAGGGAAAAAAGCAGGAGCTCAGGAGGAATTTCAGAGTGGAACCAGGAGCTTCAGGTAGGAACCAGGAATTCCAAGCAGGAGCCAGCAGCTCCTGGATCCAGCAGCTCCAGAGGGGTTCCAGAGAGATCCCAGGAGGAGCCAGGAGCTCCAGAGAAGAACCAGCCTCTCCCAGGATCAGCCTCTCCTTCCCCCCTTTCTCAGCTTTCCCTGTTCCCGAGGGAATTCCAGGTGGGATTTGAGGGAATTCTGGGCAGGATGTGAGGCACTCACACATCTCATTCCCAAGGGAATCTGGGTGGGATTGGGACAATCACGATCCCCTTCTCGAGGGAATTCCGGGTGGGATTTGAGGTAATTCCAGGTGGGACTGGGACACTCACACATCCCATTCCCAAGGGAATTCCCTGAGGGGATTTGAGGGAATTCCAGGCAGTGTTTGAGGGAATTCCGGGCAGGATTGGGACACTCACAATCCCATTCCCAAGGAAATTCCAGGCAGGGTTTGAGGCAATTCTGGGTGAGATTTGAGGCAATTCCAGGCAGGGTTTGAGGGAATTTGGGGTGGGATTTGAGGGAATTCTGGGTGGGATTTGAGGGAATTCTGGGCGGGATTTGAGGGAATTCTGGGCAGGACTGGAGGGCATTCCGGGCGGGATTGGGACACACACATCCCATTCCCAAGGGAATTCCAGGTGGGATTTGAGGGAATTCTGGGTGGGGTTTGAGAGAATTCCGGGCGGGGTTTGAGGGAATTCCGGGCGGGGTTTGAGGGAATTCCAAGCGGGGTTTGAGGGAATTCTGGGCAGGGTTTGAGGGGATTCCGGGCGGGATTTGAGGGAATTCTGGGCAGGGTTTGAGGGGATTCCGGGCGGGATTTGAGGGCATTCCAAGTGGGGTTGGAGAGAATTCTGGGCGGGGTTTGAGGGAATTCTGGGCAGGGTTTGAGGGGATTCCGGGTGGGGTTTGAGGGAATTCTGGGTGGGGTTTGAGAGAATTCCAAGTGGGGTTTGAGGGAATTCTGGGCAGGGTTTGAGGGAATTACGGGCATGGTTTGAGGGAATTACGGGCATGGTTTGAGGGAATTCCAAGCGGGGTTTGAGGGAATTCCAAGTGGGATTTGAGGGAATTCTGGGCGGGGTTTGAGGGAATTCTGGGCGGGATTTAAGGGAATTCCGGGTGGGATTTGAGGGAATTCTGGGTGGGGTTTGAGGGAATTCCGGATGGGGTTTGAGGGAATTCTGAGTGGGATTTGAGGGAATTCTGGGCGGGGTTTGAGGGAATTCTGGGCAGGGTTTGAGGGAATTCTGGGCGGGATTTAAGGGAATTCCAGGTGGGGTTTGAGGGAATTCTGGGTGGGGTTTGAGGGAATTCTGGGCGCGGTTTGAGGGAATTCTGGGCAGGGTTTGAGGGAATTCTGGGTAGGATTTAAGGGAATTCTGGGCGGGATTTAAGGGAATTCCAGGTGGGGTTTGAGGGAATTCTGAGTGGGATTTGAGGGAATTCCGGGCGGGATTTGAGGGAATTCCGGGCAGGACTGGGCCAGGGACACTCACGTAGGGGGTGAAGATCTTGACCCAGCGCGGTTTCTTCTCGGCGCGCGCGTACTCGAAGCAGAAGGCCATGCCCTCCTCGTCCGTGTCCCAGCGCTGCATCTCCTCCCACTCGAAGGCAATCACCTGGTTCTGCAGAATTCCCAAACCCAGCTCAGCCAGGATCCCGGGCAGGGGAGCCCCCAGGATCAGGGTGGTTCAGGGGGTGAGGGAAAAGGAGGATTTGTCCCAGGTTTAGCACAGGGAGGATTTCTGAGCTTCCCAAATCCCAGCAGGGAGCTTGGGGAGATCCCAGGGAGTTGCAAATCCAAAGGTGTGAGGTCAGTGATGAGCCTGCAGTAAATTCCAGGGAATTGGGAGGATCCCCAGGGATTTAGGAACACAGTCCAGGTGCAAAGCAAGGTGTGAAGTCAAGGGTAATCCCAGGGGTGCCAGGGATGATCCCAGCACAACCACCAGGGATTTGGGAACACAGTCCAGGGGCAAATCCAAAGGTGTGGGGTTGGGGATGATCCCCAGGGATTTGGGGGTGACCCCAGGGATTTGGGAATATGGTGATGGTGTAAAAACCAGGCTGTGAGCTCGGGGACAATTCCAGGGATTTGGGAACATGGTGATGGTTTAAAACCCAGGGTGTGAGCTCGGGGACAGCCCCAGGGAGCTGGGGTGACAATCCCAGGGATTTGGGAACATGGTGATGGTGTAAAACCCAGGCTGTGAGCTTGGGGACAACCCCAGAGATTTGGGAACACAGTGATGGTGTAAAACCCAGGCTGTGAGCTTGGGGACAGCCCCAGGGAGCTGGGGTGACAATCCCAGGGATTTGGGAACACAGTGATGGTGTGGGTGTAAAACCCAGGCTGTGAGTTTGGGGACAACCCCAAAGATTTGGGAACAGGGTGATGGTGTAAAAACCAGGCTGTGAGCTCAGGGACAATCCCAGGGATTTGGGAACACAGTGATGATGTAAAACCCAGGCTGTGAGCTTGGGGACAACCCTAGGGAGCTGGGGTGACAATCCCAGGGATTTGGGAACATGGTGATGGTGTAAAACCCAGGCTGTGAGCTTGGGGACAATTCCAGGGATTTGGGGTGACAATCCCAGGGATTTGGGAACACAGTGATGGTGTAAAACCCAAGCTGTGGACTCGGGGACAACCCCAGGGATTTGGGGTGACAATCCCAGGGATTTGGGAACACAGTGATGGTGTAAAACCCAGGGTGTGAGTTTGGGGACAATTCCAGGGATTTGGGAACATGGTGATGGTGTAAAACCCAGGCTGTGAGCTTGGGGACAATTCCAGGGATTTGGGAACACAGTGATGGTGTAAAATCCAGGCTGTGAGCTTGGGGACAACCCCAGGGATTTGGGGTGACCCCAGGGATTTGGGAACAGGGTGATGGTGTAAAACCCAGGCTGTGAGCTCAGGGACAACCCCAGGGATTTGGGGTGACCCCAGGGATTTGGGAACAGGGTGATGGTGTAAAACCCAGGCTGTGAGCTCAGGGACAACCCCAGGGAGCTGGGGTGACAGTCCCAGGAATCTGGGAACACAGTGATGGTGTAAAACCCAGGCTGTGAGCTCAGGGACAACCCCAGGGAGCTGGGGTGACAGTTCCAGGAATCTGGGAACACAGTGATGGTGTAAAACCCAGGCTGTGAGCTCAGGGACAACCCCAGGGATTTGGGGTGACAGTCCCAGGGATTTGGGAACAGGGTGATGCTGTAAAACCCAGGGTGTGAGTTTGGGGACAGCCCCAGGGATTTGGGAACACAGCGACAGTGTAAAACCCAGGGTGTGAGCTCAGGGACAATCCCAGAGAGCTGGGGTGACAGTCCCAGGGATTTGGGAACACAGTGATGGTGTAAAACCCAGGTGTGAGCTCAGGGACAACCCCAGGGATTTGGGGTGACAGTCCCAGGAATCTGGGAACACGGTGATGGTGTAAAACCCAGGCTGTGAGCTTGGGGACAGCCCCAGGGAGCTGGGGTGACAATCCCAGGGATTTGGGAACATGGTGATGGTGTAAAACCCAGGCTGTGAGCTTGGGGACAACCCCAGAGATTTGGGAACACAGTGATGGTGTAAAATCCAGGCTGTGAGCTTGGGGACAACCCCAGGGATTTGGGGTGACCCCAGGGATTTGGGAACAGGGTGATGGTATAAAACCCAGGCTGTTAGCTCAGGGACAATCCCAGAGATTTGGGGTGACCCCAGGGATTTGGGAACAGGGTGATGCTGTAAAACCCAGGGTGTGAGTTTGGGGACAGCCCCAGGGATTTGGGAACACAGCGACAGTGTAAAACCCAGGCTGTGAGCTCAGGGACAATCCCAGAGATTTGGGGTGACCCCAGGGATTTGGGAACACAGTGATGGTGTAAAACCCAAGCTGTGGACTCGGGGACAACCCCAGGGATTTGGGGTGACCCCAGGGATTTGGGAACAGGGTGATGGTGTAAAACCCAGGTGTGAGCTCAGGGACAGCCCCAGGGATTTGGGGTGACCCCAGGGATTTGGGAAGGGCACAGGTGCAGGGCTGTGGGCTCGGAGATGACCCGGGGGTGGCAGGGAGTACCTCGAGCTGGCCCTCCTCGGTGCAGGCGTGCAGTTTGAAGTGGCGGATGCTGATGGCCGAGATGACGTGGCCCTTGCGCCGCGAGTCGCACGAGCAGTGCGGGAAGGTGATCTCGTTGTAGCCCTCGCACGTCCGCAGCATGTTCAGGTACTGCGGGAGCAGCCGAGTCACCGGGGGCACGGGGAGTCACCGGGGGTGCCAGGGAGTCACCGGGGGTGCCAGGGAGTCACCGGGGGCACCGGGAGTGCACCAGGTGCCAGGGAGTCACCGGGGGCACCGGGAGTCACCGGGGGCACGGGGAGTCACTGGGTGCCAGGGAGTCACCGGGGGGGTGGGGAGTCACCGGCTGCCAGGGAATCACCGGGGGCACGGGGAGTGCACCGGGTGCCAGGGAGTCACCGGGGTGCCAGGGAGTGCACCGGGGTGCCAGGGAATCACGGGGGTGCCAGGGAGTGCACCGGGGTGCCAGGGAGTCACCGGGGTCACGGGGAGTGCACCAGGTGCCAGGGAGTCACTGGGGGCACGGGGAATCACCGGGTGCCAGGGAGTCACGGGGCATGCCAGGGAGTCACCGGGGGCACGGGGAGTGCACCGGGTGCCAGGGAGTCACCGGGGTGCCAGGGAGTGCACCGGGGTGCCAGGGAGTCACCGGGGGCACGGGGAGTGCACCGGGGGCACGGGGAGTCACTGGGTGCCAGGGAGTCACTAGGGGCACGGGGAGTGCACCGGGTGCCAGGGAGTCACCGGGGGTGCCAGGGAGTCACTGGGGGCACGGGGAGTCACCGGGGGCACGGGGAGTCACCGGGTGCCAGGGAGTCACTGGGGGCACGGGGAGTCACCGGGGGCACGGGGAGTCACCGGGTGCCAGGGAGTCACTGGGTCTGCCAGGGAGTCACCGGGGGCACGGGGAGTCACCGGGTGCCAGGGAGTCACCGGGGGCACGGGGAGTCACCGGGTGCCAGGGAGTCACCGGGGTCACGGGGAGTCACCGGGTGCCAGGGAGTCACTGGGGGCACGGGGAGTTACTGGGGTGCCAGGGAGTCACTGGGTGCCAGGGAGTCACCGGGGGCACAGGGAATCACCGGGTGCCAGGGAGTCACCGGGGTGCCAGGGAGTCACCGGGGGCACGGGGAGTGCACCGGGGGGGCGGGGAGTTACCGGGGGGGCGGGGAGTGCACTGGGTGCCAGGGAGTCACCGGGGGCATGGGGAGTCACCGGGTGCCAGGGAATCACGGGGGTGCCAGGGAGTCACCGGGGGCACGGGGAGTGCACTGGGTGCCAGGGAGTCACCGGGGGGACAGGGAGTGCACCGGGGTGCCAGGGAATCACCAGGGGCACGGGGAGTGCACTGGGTGCCAGGGAATCACCAGGGGCACGGGGAGTGCACCGGGTGCCAGGGAATCACGGGGGTGCCAGGGAATCACAGGGGTGCCAGGGAATCACTGGGGTGCCTGGGGTTCACGGAGATCCCAGGGAATGCACCGGGGTGCCAGGGAGTCACTGGGGGCCCAGGGAATGCACTGGGATGCCAGGGAATCATGGGGGTGCCAGGGAATGCATCGGGGTGCCAGGAAATGCACCAGGGGCACAGGGAGTGCACCAGGGTGCCAGGGAATGCACCAGGACCCCAGGGAGTCACCAGGATTCCGGGGAGTCACCAGGGTCCGAGGGAATGCACCGGGACCCCAGGGAGTCACCAGGATTCCGGGGAGTCACCAGGGTTCCCAGGGAGTCACCAGGGTCCCAGGGAATGCACCGGGACCCCAGTGAATGCACCGGGATCCCTGGGGTTCACCAGGATCCCACGGAGTCACTGGGATGCCAGGAATTCACCAGGGAATACACCAGGACCCCAGGAAGTCACTGGGATCCCAGGGAATGCACCAGGATTCCAGGGAGTCATCGGGATTCCAGGGAATTCACCAGGGAATGCACCAGGACCCCAGGGAGTCACTGGGATGCCAGGAATTCACCAGGGAATGCACCAGGACCCCAGGAAGTCACTGGGATGTCAGGAAGTCACTGGGATCCCAGGGAATGCACCAGGATTCCAGGGAGTCACCAGGATCCCAGGGAGTCATTGGGATCCCAGGGGTTCACCGGGATTCCAGGAGTCACTGGGATCCCATGGAATTCAATGGGATCCACAAGGGAATTCAATGGGACCCACCAATGACTTCAATGGGATTCCAGGGGTTCACCAGGATTCTGGGATTTGCCAGGATCTCAAGGAATTCACTGGGATTCCAGGGAATTCACCGGCATTTCAGGGATCACCAGGATTCCAGGGAGTCCCTGGAATTCCAGGGAATTCACTCACCATGACCATCTTCCTCTGCTCACAGAGCTTCTGGAGCTGGTAGGATTTCTCCTCAGCTTTGATGTAGCCTTTCTTGACATCATCAACGGCCTGGGAATGGGAGAAAAACATGGGAAAAATCTGGGAAAAATCTGGGATTTGGGATGGGAGGAGGAGGAGACACCTCATGCTTCACCCTCAGGGGTTCTGATCCCAAATTCCAGCCCCAAAAAGGCTCCAAGGGGGGATGTTCCAATCCCGATTCCTGCTTCAGGGGAGTCCTGGGATATCCACAGGAAGTTTGGGAAAAGGTCCCTTGGGATGAGAGGATGGATTTGGAAAAGCTGAGAATGCTTGGGAACATGTGAGGATGATCCAGGCACAAAATTAGGGGAATTTGGTGGGAAAAGGGGTTTTCCTTGGGGATGGCAGTGCTGGAGTCACCATCCCTGGAATTCTCCAAATCTGGGCTTTGGCATCCAGCTGGATTCACCTCTGGAATTCCCAGGTTTCCCCCAGGTCATTCCCACCCCAATCCCTGTATCCCAAAGGACAGCAGGGTTTGGAGTGCTTCCAGGAGTGCCTCAATCCCATAAAAAATGGGTGGAATTCCCAAAGTTGGGATCAACCACTGCACCACTCCCAACAGGAAAGAGCACTCCAGAGGAATTCCAGGTGGGAATTCCTCACCTGCAGGACCTTGGGGTGGCCCAAGAACCTTGAGGTGCCTCAATCCCATAAAAACAACCAAAGCTCCATCCCACTTTGGGATCAGCTATGGGATCCAATGACCCCATAAGGGATTTCCTCCACCCAAAGGGGCATTCCAGAGGAATTCCAGGTGGGAATTCCTTGGGGGACCTTGGGGTGGCCCAAGAACTTTGGGGTGCCTCAATCCCATAAAAACAACCAAAATTCCATCCCACTTTGGGATCAGCTATGGGACCCAAGGACCCCATGAGGAGTTCTCCCCACCCAAAGGGGCATTCCAGAGGAATTCCAGGTGGGAATTCCTTGGGGGACCTTGGGGTGGCCCAAGAACTTTGGGGTGCCTCAATCCCATAAAAACAACCAAAATTCCATCCCACTTTGGGATCAGCTATGGGACCCAAGGACCCCATGAGGAGTTTTCCCCAGCTGCAGGGGCATTCCAGAGGAATTCCAGGTGGGAATTCCTCACCTGCAGGACCTTGGGGTGGCCCAAGAACCTTGGGGTGCCTCAATCCCATAAAAACAACCAAAATTCCATCCCACTTTGGGATCAGCTATGGGACCCAAGGACCCCATGAGGAATTCTCTCCACCCGAAGGGGCATTCCAGAGGAATTCCAGGTGGGAATTCCTCACCTGCAGGACCTTGGGGTGGCCCAAGAACCTTGGGGTGCCTCAATCCCATAAAAACAACCAAAATTCCATCCCACTTTGGGATCAGCTATGGGACCCAAGGACCCCATGAGTTTTCCCCACCCAAAGGGGCATTCCAGAGGAATTCCAGGTGGGAATTCCTCACCTGCAGGACCTTGGGGTGGCCCAAGAACTTTGAGGTGCCTCAATCCCATAAAAACAACCAAAATTCCATCCCACTTTGGGATCAGCTATGGGACCCAAGGACCCCATGAGTTTTCCCCACCCAAAGGGGCATTCCAGAGGAATTCCAGGTGGGAATTCCTCACCTGCAGGACCTTGGGGTAGCCCAAGAACCTTGAGGTTCCTCAATCCCATAAAAACAACCAAAGCTCCATCACGCCTTGGGATCAGCTATGGGACCTAAGGACCCCATGAGGAGTTTTCCCCAGCTGGAGGGGCATTCCAGAGGAATTCCAGGTGGGAATTCCTGTTGGGAATTCCTGACCTGCAGGACCTTGGGGTAGCCCAAGAACTTTAAGGTGCCTCAATCCCATAAAAACAACCAAAATTCCATCCCACTTTGGGATCAGCTATGGGACCCAATGACCCCATGAGTTTTCCCCACCCAAAGGGGCATTCCAGAGGAATTCCTGTTGGGAATTCCTCACCTGCAGGACCTTGGGGTGGCCCAAGAACTTTAAGGTGCCTCAATCCCATAAAAACAACCAAAATTCCATCCCACTTTGGGATCAGCTATGGGACCCAAGGACCCCATGAGGAGTTCTCCCCATCCAAAGGGGCATTCCAGAGGAATTCCAGGTGGGAATTCCTGTTGGGAATTCCTCACCTGCAGGACCTTGGGGTGGCCCAAGAACTTTAAGGTGCCTCAATCCCATAAAAACAACCAAAATTCCATCACGCCTTGGGATCAGCTATGGGACCCAAGGACCCCATGAGGAGTTCTCCCCACCCAAAGGGGCATTCCAGAGGAATTCCAGGTGGGAATTCCAGGTGGGAATTCCTTGGGGGACTTTGGGGTGGCCCAAGAACCTTGGGGTGCCTCAATCCCATAAAAACAACCAAAATTCCATCCCACTTTGGGATCAACTATGGAACCCAAGGACCCCATGAGGAGTTCTCCCCAGCTGGAGGGGTATTCCAGAGGAATTCCAGGTGGGAATTCCTCACCTGCAGGACCTTGGGGTGGCCCAAGAACTTTGAGGTTCCTCAATCCCATAAAAACAACCAAAGCTCCATCACGCCTTGGGATCAGCTATGGGACCTAAGGACCCCTTGAGGAGTTTTCCCCACCCAAAGGGGCATTCCAGAGGAATTCCAGGTGGGAATTCCTTGGGGGACCTTGGGGTGGCCCAAGAACCTTGGGGTGCCTCAATCCCATAAAAACAACCAAAGCTCCATCACGCCTTGGGATCAGCTATGGGACCCAAGGACCCCATGAGGAGTTCTCCCCACCCGGAGGGGCATTCCAGAGGAATTCCAGGTGGGAATTCCTGTTGGGAATTCCTCACCTGCAGGACCTTGGGGTGGCCCAAGAACTTTGAGGTGCCTCAATCCCATAAAAACAACCAAAATTCCATCCCACTTTGGGATCAGCTATGGGACCCAAGGATCCCATGAGGAGTTCTCCCCACCCAAAGGGGCATTCCAGAGGAATTCCAGGTGGGAATTCCTTGGGGGACCTTGGGGTGGCCCAAGCACCTTGAGGTTCCTCAATCCCATAAAAACAACCAAAGCTCCATCATGCCTTGGGATCAGCTATGGGACCTAAGGACCCCATGAGGAGTTTTCCCCAGCTGGAGGGGCATTCCAGAGGAATTCCAGGTGGGAATTCCTGTTGGGAATTCCTCACCTGCAGGACCTTGGGGTGGCCCAAGAACTTTGAGGTGCCTCAATCCCATAAAAACAACCAAAATTCCATCCCACATGGGATCAGCTATGGGACCCAAGGACCCCATGAGTTTTCCCCACCCAAAGGGGGATTCCAGAGGAATTCCAGGTGGGAATTCCTTGGGGGACCTTGGGGTGGCCCAAGAACCTTGAGGTGCCTCAATCCCATAAAAACAACCAAAATTCCATCCCACTTTGGGATCAGCTATGGGACCCAAGGACCCCATGAGTTTTCCCCACCCAAAGGGGCATTCCAGAGGAATTCCAGGTGGGAATTCCATACCTGCAGAACCTTGGGGTGGCCCAAGAACTTTAAGGTGCCTCAATCCCATAAAAACAACCAAAATTCCATCACGCCTTGGGATCAACTATGGAACCCAAGGACCCCATGAGGAGTTCTCCCCACCCGGAGGGGCATTCCAGAGGAATTCCAGGTGGGAATTCCGTACCTGGTGGAAGAAGTAGGCGACGGCCAGGTCGTTGTCGTTGAGCAGCGCCTCCTCCTCGGTGGTGAAGAGCCACTTGCGCAGGGTCAGGCACGTCCCCGGCACGGCCGAGGTGTAGTTCTGCACGTAGAGCTTGTGGGGGAACTCGTTGGGAGCCAACTTCCGCACTGGGAACGGCCCGGGAGATCCCGGAGAGGCCGTGGAATGTCGGGGTCAGGGCGTGGCGGGGACAGGGGTTCCAGGAGAGCCAAAAAAAACGGCGTTAAAATGGGGTTTGCCCGCAGGGAACCGTCAGAAATGACCCCAAATCCTTCCAGAATGGTCTCAAATCCTTCCTGAATTACCCCAAATCCTTCCAGAATGACCCCAAATCCTCCACAACGACCCCAAATTCTTCCAGAATGGTCCCAAATCCTTCCAGAGTGATCCCAAATCCTCGATAATGACCCCAAATCCTTCCAGAATGGTCCCAAATCCTCGATAATGACCCCAAATCCTTCCAGAATGACCCCAAATCCTTCCAGAATGACCCCAAATCCTCCACAACGACCCCAAATCCTTCCAGAGTGATCCCAAATCCTTCCAGAATGACACCAAATCCTTCCAGAATGGTCCCAAATCCTTCCAGAATGGTCCCAAATCCTTCCAGAATGGTCCCAAATCCTTCCAGAACGACCCCAAATCCTTCCAGAGTGATCTCAAATTCTTCCAGAGTGATCCCAAATCCTCGCTAATGACCCCAAATCCTTCCAGAATGGTCCCAAATCCTTCCAGAATGACCCCAAATCCTTCCAGAATGGTCCCAAATCCTTCCAGAACGACCCCAAATCCTTCCAGAGTGATCTCAAATTCTTCCAGAGTGATCCCAAATCCTCGCTAATGACCCCAAATCCTTCCAGAGTGACCCCAAATCCTTCCAGAATGACACCAAATCCTTCCAGAATGACACCAAATTCTTCCAGAGTGATCCCAAATCCTCGATAATGACCCCAAATCCTTCCAGAATGGTCCCAAATCCTTCCAGAATTACCCCAAATCCTCCACAACGACCCCAAATCCTTCCAGAGTGATCTCAAATTCCTCCAGAGTGATCCCAAATCCTCGCTAATGACCCCAAATCCTTCCAGAGTGACCCCAAATCCTTCCAGAATTACCCCAAATCCTCCACAATGACCCCAAATTCTTCCAGAGTGATCTCAAATTCTTCTAGAGTGATCCCAAATCCTCAATAATGACCCCAAATCCTTCCAGAATGGTCCCAAATCCTTCCAGAATGACCCCAAATCCTTCCAGAATGACCCCAAATCCTTCCAGAATGACCCCAAATCCTTCCAGAATAGTCCCAAATCCTCGCTAATGACCCCAAATCCTTCCAGAATGGTCCCAAATCCTTCCACAATGACCCCAAATCCTTCACAATGACCCCAAATCCTTCCAGAATGACACCAAATTCTTCCAGAGTGATCCCAAATCCTCCACAATGACCCCAAATCCTTCCAGAAGGACCCCAAATCCTTCCAGAATTACCCCAAATCCTCCACAATGACCCCAAATCCTTCCAGAACAACCCCAAATCCTTCACAATGACCCCAAATCCTTCCAGAACGACCCCAAATCCTTCCAGAATGACCCCAAATCCTTCCAGAGTGATCCCAAATCCTCGATAATGACCCCAAATCCTTCCAGAATGGTCCCAAATCCTTCCAGAATGGTCCCAAATCCTTCCAGAATTACCCCAAATCCTCCACAACGACCCCAAATCCTTCCAGAGTGATCTCAAATTCTTCCAGAGTGATCCCAAATCCTCACTAATGACCCCAAATCCTTCCAGAATGGTCCCAAATCCTTCCAGAATGGTCCCAAATCCTTCCAGAGTGATCCCAAATCCTTCCAGAATGGTCCCAAATCCTCGATAATGACCCCAAATCCTTCCAGAATGACCCCAAATCCTTCCAGAATGGTCCCAAATCCTTCCAGAATGGTCCCAAATCCTTCCAGAAGGACCCCAAATCCTCTATAATGATCCCAAATCCTTCCAGAATTACCCCAAATCCTCCACAACGACCCCAAATTCTTCCAGAGTGATCCCAAATCCTCACTAATGACCCCAAATCCTTCCAGAATGGTCCCAAATCCTTCCAGAATGACCCCAAATCCTTCCAGAATGACACCAAATTCTTCCAGAGTGATCCCAAATCCTCAATTATGACCTCAAATCCTTCCAGAATGGTCCCAAATCCTTCCAGAATTATCCCTGGATCCTCCAAGATGATCCCAAGCCCTTCCCAAATTATCCCCAAATCCTTCCAGTGTGATCCCAAATCCCTCCGAAACCCCTGGAATCTGGAGGAATATCCCAAAAATCCCGGGTGTGGTTCTGCATGTAGAGCTTGTGGGGGAACTCGTTGAGAGCCAACTTCTGCACTGGGAAAACCTGGGAAATCAGGGAAACATTCCCTCAAATTGTGCCAGGGGAGGTCCAGCTTGGATATTCGGGAATATTTCCCCATGGAAAAGGTGAGCAGGTGTTGGAAAGGGATGCTCAGGGCAGGGTGGAGCCACCATTCCTGGGAATTATCCCAAAAACTCCTGGAAGCGGCACCAGGGGGGGGATTTGGTGGGATTGGCCTCAATCTCAGGAGGCTTTTCCATCCCTGGGAGTGCCCAATTCCAGCTTGGATCAACCTGGGACAGTGGGAGGTCCCAAGACCTTGAGGATCTTTAAGGATCCTTCCCATCCCAAACCATTCCAGGATTCCCTGTCCTGCTTTAATGGGATTTTAGGGATACATCCTTCCCTATCCCTGGATTATTCCATGGATTCTCCATCCCTGGAATCATCCAAAACCAACTTGGAGCAGCCTGGGATGGCGGGAGCCCCACAAATTCCACAATCCCACCCCAAGGACCTGCAGATCCCTCCACTCCCTTTTTTCCCAGATTTGTTTTTTTCCCTAAATCCCACGGAATTCCGGGCTCACCGAAGGAGTGGTTGATGACCTCGAAGAGGGCGAAGTAGTTGGCGGTGACGCTGTCCATGCCCACCTTGGCAGCCACCGCCTGGAAAACGCCGGGAAAACGGGATCAGCGCCAGCCGGGCATTCCCGGGAATTCCCTGACCACGGAAAACCCGGTTGGAACTCTGCCAGCACAACCAGGCCAGCTTTTCATTCCCGTTTTGCTCCCCGACTCCTGGGGATGTTGAGGTTGTGGGGTCCCCACAATTCCAGCTGGGATTCCCCAGGGAAAAGGAGTGGGAAATTCCCGTCTGGGATCATTCCATGCTCAAAACTCAGCGTGGAATTCCATGGGCTCCGTCCTGAACACACCCAAATCCTGTTTATCCATGGGATTCTGGAATTCCTATGCTTTTCCAGCAGAGTTTTCAACTCCTTTTTCCAAAGTGTCTGCCCTGTGTTATTTTATTCCCCATAATCCATGGATCCAGTGGATCCCAGCCCTCAAAATATCAGGGAAAATCCAGGTGGGAAAAGGGAAAATCCAGGTGGGAAAAAGGAAAATCGAGTTGAGGAGATGGAAATCCCAGGTGGGAAGGGCAGTTCCAGCTGGGAAAGAGGAAATTCCAGGCGGGAAAAGGGAAAATCCAGGTGGGGGTGGGGAAATCTAGTTGAGGGGATGGAAATTCCAGGTGGGAAGGGCAGTTCCAGGTGGGAAAGATGAAAATCCAGGTGGGGAAAGACAACAGAGGTGAGAAGATGGAAGTTCCAGGTGGGAAAGGCAGAAAATCCAGGTAGAGAAAGGAGAATCCAGGTGGGAAAGAGGAAAATCCAGGTGGAGGGGAGGAAAATCCAGGTGGGGGAATCGAGTTGAGAGGATGGAAATTCCCAGTGGGAAGGGCAATTCCAGGTGGGAATGGGCTCACCTGGTACACCTGGTCTGTGGTGCTGTTCTTCTTCACCCTCACTGTCACCGTGGTGACGTCCGGGAGTGCCACCCGCAGCTCCACGTCGGAGACACCGTTGTAATTCTGGGAAAAAGGGAAGGGAAAAATCCCCCCCAAAAATCAGGAAATCCCGGTTTTCCAGCCATTTGTGATCCCTAAAAATCCCCCGGTGGGAATTCAGCGTGGGAGGAGGGATGGGGTTGGATTCTTCTCCCAAAGGAATGGTCAGGGAGCTCCAGGTGGGATATCTGGGGAAATTCCCCCATGGAATTCCTTCATCCCTTGGTGGTCAGCACTGCCCAGGGCACTGTGGAATTGCCATCCTGGGAATTGTCCCAAATTGGGACTTTGGGACCAATTCACCCTCTGGAATTCCCGCTCATTCCCGGCGTGTTCCCTGGATCCCAAAGGATTGTGGGGTTTGGAGGAATTCTGGGAGCTTGGGGTGCCTCAATCCCATAAAAACCAGGCAGAATTGTCCCCAAAACCTGTGGATGTGGCACCTGGGGACAGGGATTGGGGTGGCCTTGGGGACAGTGGGACCTGAGGAGCTCTGAGGGCTTTTCCAGCTTTGGACATTCCATGGAAGCCTTAGGGTTTCTTTCTTCCATGGAATTCTGTTGGACCAAGCCTGAATCCCATAAAAATCAGGCAGATTTGTCCCCAAAACCTGTGGATGTGACACTTGTGGACAGGGATCAGGGGTGGCCCTGGGGACAGCTGGACATGAGGAGCTCCAAGGGCTTTTCCATGATTCCATGGAAGATTTTTTTCCCTACGGAATTCAGTTGGACCAAGCCTCAATCCCACCAAAACCAGTTGGAATTGTCCCAAAACCCCACGGATGTGGCACTTGGGGACAGGGATCAGGGGTGGCCTTGGGGATGGTTGGACAGGAGGGGTTTTCCCACCTTGGCGATTCCATGGAAGGGTTTTTTTCCATGGAATTCCGCGGGATGACGTCACCCACCTCGTCCGACTCCGACAGGAATTCCTGCATGATGTCGCTCTCGCCGATGACCCGGATGGAGCACACTGCGGGACACACGGAATGTCACCCGGAATGCCACCAGGACCCGGGAATGTCCCCTCCAGGGGCAGCCCAGCAACCCTTTCCCATCATCCCAACTCATCCTGAGGGGAATTCCTGCACCTGGGTCACCTCCTGTCCCCTGGGTCACCTCCTGTCCCCTGGGTCACCGTTAACCCCATGTTCTCCATGTCCTGGTGTCCCTCATGGATCCAGAACCTCTCCAAGGTGATTGAGTGTCCCCTGGGTCACCTCCTGTCCCCAGTGTCACCATTAACCCCATGTTCTCCATGTCCTGGTGTCCCTCATGGATCCAGAACCTCTCCAAGGTGACTGAGTGTCCCCTGGGTCACCTCCTGTCCCCTGTGCCATCTCCTGTTCTCTGGGTCACCATTAACCCCATGTTCTCCATGTCCTGGTGTCCCTCATGGATCCAGAACCTCTCCAAGGTGATTGAGTGTCCCCTGGGTCACCTCCTGTCCCCTGGGTCACCTCCTGTCCCCAGTGAACACCATGTTCTCCATGTCCTGGTGTCCCTCACAGATTCAGACCTTCTCCAAGGTGACTGAGTGTCCCCTGGGTCACCTCCTGTCCCCAGTATCACCTCCTGTCCCCTGGGTCACCATTAACCCCATGTTCTCCATGTCCTGGTGTCCCTCATGGATCCAGAACCTCTCCAAAGTGGATCAGGCCAACACCTGCAGTGCCCTGAGTGTCACTCACCCTGTGCCACCTCCTGTCCCCTGGGTCACCTCCAGTGTCACAGTTAACTCCATGTTCTCCATGTCCTGGTGTCCCTCATGGACCCAGAACCTCTCCAAGGTGGACCAGCCCCAGGAGCATCTCCTGGGTCACCTCTGGTCACCTGGGTCTCCTCTGTTACCTCCTGTCCCCTGGGTCACTGTTATCCCCACGTTCTCCATGTCCTGTCCACACAAGGATCCAGGTGGATCCTCTCTGAGGTGGATCCACCCCAAAATCCCACCCAACCACCCCAAACCTCCCAGAGCAAACCCACAAATCCCAGGGAATCCCCCCTGGGAATGCCAGTGAGGGGTTTTGGGATGAGGAGAGATTTTGGGGTGAGGGATTTTGGGATGAGGAAGGATTTAGGATGAGGGATTTTGGGATGAGGAGGGATTCTGGGGTGAGAGGTTTTGAGATCAGGTATTTTGGGATGAGGGATTGGGGTGAGGAGGGGTTTTGGGATGAGGGGTTTTGGGATGAGGAAGAGTTTTGGGATGGAGAGGGATTTTCAGGTGAGGAGGGATTTTGGGATGAGGAGGGATTTTGGGATGAGGAGAGATTTTGGGGTGTGGGATTGGGGTGAGGATGGATTTAGGGGCGAGGAGGGATTTCGGGGTGCGGGGTTGGTCTGAGGATGGATTTAGGGATGAGGAGGGATTTTGAGCTGAGGGATTTTGGGCTGAGGATGGATTTAGGGATGAGGAGGGATTCTGGGGTGTGGGATTGGTCTGAGGATGGATTTAGGGACGAGGAGGGATTTTGGGGTGCGGGATTGGTCTGAGGAGGGATTTAGGGGCGAGGAGGGATTCTGGGGTGTGGGATTGGTCTGAGGAGGGATTTAGGGACGAGGAGGGATTCTGGGGTGCGGGGTTGGTCTGAGGATGGATTTAGGGACGAGGAGGGATTCTGGGGTGCGGGGTTGGTCTGAGGATGGATTTAGGGATGAGGAGGGATTTTGGTGTGCGGGGTTGGTCTGAGAATGGATTTAGGGGCGAGGAGGGATTTTGAGCTGAAGGATTTTGGTCTGAGGATAGATTTAGGGACGAGGAGGGATTTTGTGGTGCGGGGTTGGTCTGAGGATGGATTTAGGGACGAGGAGGGATTTTGAGCTGAGGGATTTTGGACTGAGGATGGATTTAGGGATGAGGAGGGATTTTGAGCTGAGGGATTTTGGGCTGAGGATAGATTTAGGGATGAGGAGGGATTTTGGGATGCAGGATTGGTCTGAGGATGGATTTAGGGATGAGGAGAGATTTCGGTGTGCGGGGTTGGTCTGAGGATGGATTTAGGGATGAGGAGGGATTTTGGGATGCAGGATTGGTCTGAGGATGGATTTAGGGACGAGGAGGGATTTTGTGGTGCGGGGTTGGTCTGAGGATGGATTTAGGGGCAAGGAGGGATTTTGAGCTGAAGGATTTTGGGCTGAGGATGGATTTAGGGACGAGGAGGGATTTTGGGGTGCGGGGTTGGTCTGAGGATGGATTTAGGGGCGAGGAGGGATTTGGGAGCAGCGCACCCTTCTCCAGGTACTCCTCCAGGCCCCTCCTGCGGGCGTCCAGCTGCTGCTCGGACAGTGAGAAGGGCCACTTGCCAGGCAGGCGCGGGAAGGTGAAGTTGGCGAATTCCCGCTTCAGGTTCTGGTGCAGGATGGCGAATTCCCGGTAGCGCTTGGAGCACAGCTGCCGCCCGGCCATGTAAACGTTGTACACCTGGGAGAGAGCCCCAAAATTCCCAAATGTTCCCCAGTGCTCCCCACAGCTCAGCCGAGCCCACCTGGAGTGAGGGGTTTGGGGAAAAGGGAGGGAAATGTGCTGAGGTGGAGATGGGGGGTGTCCCTGCTGATCCCAGCTTTCCAGGGCCTCAGGAATCCCATATTTTGGGATTCAGGGTCATGGATACTTCCCACAAGAAGTATTTGAGAGGTCCCAAACCACCCATTTTCCATGCAAAGCCTAAAATATTGGGATTTAAGTTCCTGGCTCCTTCCCATGGAATGCAGAGAGATCCCAAACTCCCCATGTTCCATACACAGCCCCAGAACTCAGGATTCAGGATCATGGATGCTTCCCATGGGACACTGCAAGATCCCAAACCCCCCATGTTACACCCAAAGCCCCAAATATTTGGATTCACATTCATGGCTTTTCCCTCTGAGATACAGGGAGATCCCAACGTCCCCATTTTCCATCCAAAGTCCCAAATCTTGGGATTCTGGATCACAGCTACTGCCTCCAGAACACAGGCAGATCCCAAATCTTGGGATTCAGGGTCATGGATACTCCCTCCAACATGGAGAGAGATCCCAAACTCTCTGTGTTTCATCTAAAACCCCAAACCCTGGGATTCAGGTTCATGGCTCCCTCCCTTAGAGATCCCAAACTCCTCATGTTGCATCCAAAGTCCCAAATTTTGGGATTTTAGGCCAAATCTCACTCTGGGATTTCAGCATTCCTATATTCCAATATTCCAACAGCCCTGTATTCCTATGTTCAATATTCCAATATCATAACAGTCCTGTATTCCTATACTTCAATATTCCTACACTTCAATAATCCTGTTTCACTACTCCTAAATCTCAATACTCCAACAGCCCTGTTTCCCCAAACTCCAACATTCCTAAATTTCAGCATTCCTGTATTCCAATGAATTCTAATATTCCAACAATCCTATATTCCTATGTTCAATATTCCAACATTCCTACATCCTATAACATAAATTTCCTATATCATGACATCCCTACACCCCAACATCCCTATATTTCAATAATCCTACATTTCAACCCCGCTACTGAGCACAAACAATCCCCCCACCCCCACCAACAAACAAAACCCCAAACCCACGGATTTCCCCCAATCCCAGGGGGGGGAAAAGCCTCACCACGAACTTCTCCCCGCTCTGCTCCACGTGTTTGTAGGTGGGGATGGAGATGGGCACCGCCTGCTTCTCGCTGTAGTCGTAGAAGGGCGGCCCCAGCGGCTCCTCGGGCGGCTCCAGGCTCTCGGCCTCGTGCGGCGGCACCGACAGCACCGTCAGCACCAGCTCCTTCTCGCCAGCGCGGATCAGATCCACCACCTGCTTGTGTGTGGCTCCCTCCACGTTCACCCCGTTCCTGAAGGGAAAAACATCCCAAATTCCCATGGAGCAGATCCACCACCTGCTTGTGCGTGGCCCCTTCCACGTTCACCCCGTTCCCAAAGGGAAAAATATCCCAAATTCCCATGGAGCAGATCCACCACCTGCTTGTGAGTGGCCCCTTCCATGTTCATCCCATTCCTAAAGGGAACTGATCCCAAATTCCCATGGAGCAGATCCACCACCTGCTTGTGCGTGGCCCCTTCCACGTTCACCCCGTTCCTGCACGGAAAAATATCCCCAATTCCCATGGAGCAGATCCACCACCTGCTTGTGCGTGGCTCCCTCCACGTTCACCCCGTTCCTAAAGGGAAAAATATCCCAAATTCCCATGGAGCAGATCCACCACCTGCTTGTGCGTGGCTCCCTCATATTCACCCCGTTCCCAAAGGGTAAGATATGCCAAATTCCCATGGAATTCCCATGGAGCAGATCCACCACCTGCTTGTGTGTGGCTCCCTCCACGTTCACCCCGTTCCTAAAGGGAAAAATATCCCAAACTCCCATGGAGCAGATCCACCACCTGCTTGTGCGTGGCTCCCTCCACATTCACCCCGTTCCTAAAGGGAAAAATATCCCAAATTCCCATGGAGCAGATCCACCACCTGCTTGTGCGTGGCCCCTTCCACGTTCACCCCGTTCCTAAATGGAAAAATATCCCAAATTCCCATGGAATTCCCATGGAGCAGATCCACCACCTGCTTGTGCATGGCTCCCTCCACGTTCATCCCATTCCTAAAGGGAACTGATCCCAAATTCCCATGGAATTCCCATGGAGCAGATCCACCACCTGCTTGTGCGTGGCTCCCTCCACGTTCACCCCTTTCCTAAAGGGAAAAATATCCCAAATTCCCATGGAATTCCCATGGAGCAAATCCACCACCTGCTTGTGTGTGGCTCCCTCCACGTTCACCCCGTTCCTAAAGGGAAAAATATCCCAAATTCCCATGGAATTCCCATGGAGCAGATCCACCACCTGCTTGTGTGTGGCTCCCTCCACGTTCACCCTGTTCCTAAAGGGAACAAATATCCCAAATTCCCATGGAATTCCCATGGAGCACATCCACCACCTGCTTGTGCGTGGCTCCCTCCACGTTCACCCCGTTCCTAAAGGGAAAAATATCCCAAATTCCCATGGAGCAGATCCACCACCTGCTTGTGCGTGGCTCCCTCCACGTTCACCCCGTTCCTAAAGGGAAAAATATCCCAAATTCCCATGGAGCAGATCCACCACCTGCTTGTGCGTGGCTCCCTCCACGTTCACCCCGTTCCTAAAGGGAAAAATATCCCAAATTCCCATGGAGCAGATCCACCACCTGCTTGTGCGTGGCTCCCTCCACGTTCACCCCGTTCCTAAAGGGAAAAATATCCCAAATTCCCATGGAGCAGATCCACCACCTGCTTGTGCGTGGCTCCCTCCACGTTCACCCCGTTCCTAAAGGGAAAAATATCCCAAATTCCCATGGAATTCCCAGTGAGCAGATCCACCACCTGCTTGTGCGTGGCTCCCTCCACGTTCACACCACTCCTAAAGGGAAAAACATCCCAAATTCCCATGGAGCAGATCCACCACCTGCTTGTGCGTGGCTCCCTCCACGTTCACCCCGTTCCTAAAGGGAACAAATCCCAAATTCCCATGGAATTCCCATGGAGCAGATCCACCACCTGCTTGTGCGTGGCTCCCTCCACGTTCACCCCGTTCCTAAAGGGAAAAATATCCCAAATTCCCATGGAGCAGATCCACCACCTGCTTGTGCATGGCCCCTTCCATGTTCACCCCGTTCCTAAAGGGAAAAATATCCCAAATTCCCATGGAGCAGATCCACCACCTGCTTGTGCGTGGCTCCTTGAATGTTCATCCCGTTCCTAAAGGGAACAAATCCCAAAATCCCATGGAATTCCCATGGAGCAGATCCACCACCTGCTTGTGTGTGGCTCCTTCCATGTTCATCCCATTCCTAAAGGGAAAAATATCCCAAATTCACATAGAATTCCCATGGAGCAGATCCACCACCTGCTTGTGCGTGGCCCCTTCCACGTTCACCCCGTTCCTAAAGGGAAAAATATCCCAAATTCCCATGGAGCAGATCCACCACCTGCTTGTGCGTGGCTCCCTCCACGTTCACCCCGTTCCTAAAGGGAAAAATATCCCAAATTCCCATGGAGCAGATCCACCACCTGCTTGTGAGTGGCTCCCTAAACGTTCATCCCAATCCTAAAGGGAACAAATCCCAAATTCCCATGGAATTCCCATGGAGCAGATCCACCACCTGCTTGTGAGTGGCTCCTTCCATGTTCATCCCATTCCTAAAGGGAACTGATCCCAAATTCCCATGGAATTCCCATGGAGCAGATCCACCACCTGCTTGTGCGTGGCTCCCTCCATGTACATCCCAATCCTAAAGGGAACTGATCCCAAATTCCCATGGAATTCCCATGGAGCAGATCCACCACCTGCTTGTGAGTGGCTCCCTCCACGTTCATCCCATTCCTAAAGGGAAAAATATCCCAAATTCCCATGGAATTCCCATGGAGCACATCCACCACCTGCTTGTGCGTGGCTCCCTCCACGTTCACCCCGTTCCTAAAGGGAAAAATATCCCCAATTCCCATGGAGCAGATCCACCACCTGCTTGTGCGTGGCCCCTTCCACGTTCACCCCGTTCCTAAAGGGAAAAATATCCCCAATTCCCATGGAATTCCCATGGAGCAGATCCACCACCTGCTTGTGCGTGGCTCCCTCCACGTTCACCCCGTTCCTAAAGGGAAAAATATCCCAAGGAATTCCCATGGAGCAGATCCACCACCTGCTTGTGAGTGGCTCCCTCCATGTTCATCCCAATCCTAAAGGGAACTGATCCCAAATTCCCATGGAATTCCCATGGAGCAGATCCACCACCTGCTTGTGCGTGGCTCCCTCCACGTTCACCCCGTTCCTAAAGGGAAAAATATCCCAAGGAATTCCCATGGAGCAGATCCACCACCTGCTTGTGAGTGGCTCCCTCCATGTTCATCCCAATCCTAAAGGGAACTGATCCCAAATTCCCATGGAATTCCCATGGAGCAGATCCACCACCTGCTTGTGTGTGGCTCCTTCCATGTTCATCCCATTCCTAAAGGGAACAAATCCCAAATTCCCATGGAATTCCCATGGAGCAGATCCACCACCTGCTTGTGTGTGGCTCCGTCCACGTTCACCCTGTTCCTAAAGGGAACAAATCCCAAATTCACATGGAAGTGCTGAAGACATTCCCAAGCCACCCCCAGAGAACATTCCTGACATTCCCAAGCACCCCATGGCCTGGATCTGGCTTTTCCCAGAAAATCTGGATCACACCTTGAGCAACCTGCTCAGGAAAACTCACCCCAATCAATCCCAAAACTCCCAGAGTCCCATGCAAGTGCTTTAGACCCAAGACATTCCCAAGCCACTTCTAGAACGTTCCTGACATTCTCAAGAGCTCCATGGCCTGGATCTGGCTCTGCCCGGAAAACACAGCTCAAACCTGCCCTGGAAAACTCATCCCAAGCAATCCCAAACTTCCTGGAGACAATGGAAAATCCCATGGAAATACAGAAAATATTCCCAAGCCACCTCCAGACATTCCCAAGAACCTCGTGGAAAGGATCTGGCTTTGCCCAGAAAATCTGGATCACACCTTGGCCAACCTGCCCAGGAAAACTCATCCCAGTCAATCCCAAACCTCCCAGAATCCCATGAAGTGCTGGAGACCCAAGACATTCCCGAGCTGCTTTGGAGACAAAGGATCCCTTCCAGAAAAGTTGCTCAGAATTTCTCATCGTGGTGATGCAGCTACAATCCCAATTCCCACCAAGGAATTTCTCCACCAAAAAAGCCTGGAATTGCCCTCATTCCGTGCTGCTGGCTGGTCCCAGGATCCAGAGTGGGATTTGGCTTCAATTCCCAGCTCTCCAAGGGAAGGGAACAGCTCTGACGGGTCCCATCCATCCATTTTTATGGAATTTTCCCTTACAGGAAATCACCCTGGAAAGGTCGGATCTCTGCTTACAAATCCAGGTGAGAGATCCAGGTTTCAAAAATTCCAACTCTTGCAGGAGCTGGAAAAGTTTCCTCCAGCTCCAACACTACCCAAGGCTATCCAAACCCATTGGTGCTTCTGTATCATTCCAGGGAAAAGGGATAATGGAGCAACCCTTGGATGATTTCTCCCTGAGCCAACAGCAAATTCTGGGAAAGGGGCACGGACAGGCCCCAGAATTCCCAAAAAGAAATAATTCCATTCCCAAAAATGCTGGCTCCTCATCACTCCCAGAGGGTCTTCCCAAGCTTGGATGCCTCCCTGCTCCAGTCTCCAAGGAGCAGGAGGAGTCAGAACTTTGGGATGAAGTCACCACGGCAACGGAGGCTGGGATCCAGGAATGTTAAATCCAGGAGGGAAGCGCAGCATCAATGGATCCAAGGGATCCAGGAGCCTCTTCCCAAGAAAAAGGAACACTGGGATGTTCTGCTCTTCAAGCTTCTGGCTCTGCTTGGAGCTGGAAAATGGATCCAGGTGTTGCTCTGATCCTTCAGGGAATCCAGGAAATGCGAGGGGAGCAGGGAAAGGACATCAAGATCCAAGAGATGACACCAGATCCAAGGGATCCTTCCTGCTGGAAAGGCGGATCCGCAGCCATAACTCTCTTCCACAGGATGGGAAACTGAGGAGAGCCATTCCCAGCAGCATTCCAGGAGCAACTTCCTCTGATAAATCCCTTTTTTGGGAATGTGGAAGGGGTTCCACCCAGAGCAGGAGGTTCTGACACTTCCCACTACAGGACAGAAGAGCCTCTTTCCCCTTCATCCCATGGGAAGCTTACTGTGGGAAAAGTTTGGATTCAATGGAATGGAATGGGTGGAAGCTGGAAGTTGGATTTCTCATGGAATTCCTCTCCCACCCCCTTTCTGGGGAGCTGGGAAGAAGCTCCTCAGCCCAGTGTGATATTTCGAAGGCAGTGTGGAAAATGTCTAATCCACCAGCTGGGCTGGGATCTGGAATTCTTCTATTGGGAAGAAGGGAGCTGCTGGTAAAGGCTGGGACATCCTGGGATCTGGGAATCTTCCACTGGGAAGAGCAGAGCTGCTGGCAAAGCCTGAGGATGAAGCAGAATTCCCATCATGCCAACACAAATGAGGAAGGGCCCCATGACAGGGGAAACATTCCAGGGTTCCTGTTCTGACAGGGATTGAGTCATTTTCCACCAGGATTTGGGAAATTCCCCTGACTTGGGGTCTGTCAGGGGAATTCACTGGGAGGAACTGGGCAAGGAGCATCCTGGAGATGGAGATCCCTGGGAAGGGATGGGGTGCATGAAGGATCCGAGAAATTCCAGAGGGAAGGGAAGGAGAAGGGAGGGAAAAGGGGAAATGGGGAAAGAAAAGAATGGGAAGAGGAATCAGAGGGACTTTCGCTTCCACTTCCAATCCATTTCCTAAATTTTCCAAGGTTAAAGACCCCTCAGAGCCTCTGGACAAGGAAATTCCCACTGCCTGTTCCTGGGATGAATTCCCAGCAGTGCCTTTGGTGAGCAGAACACCGGGAATGCGCCGATCCAGCAGCTCCCACTGCTGTACAGACACCATTCCAGACCTTTCCAAGGCAGAGCTGGCTTCTCCCATCCCCTAAAATGGAAATTGAGCCCATGGAGAGAGGGACAGTCCAGCCTCCAGAGGGAAAAGCCTTCGGCCTCACCCATGAATGTTGGGAAGACGCCGATTCCGGAGGTTATTCCATCAAAACCTGACACCTTCCCAGTGCTGCACCTGTTCCAGAAGTTTCCCTGCAGCAGGAATGAGTCTGGTGGGATCCAGGATGCCCCACCCCACCTAAATCCAGCTGTTTTCCCACTCAGGGTTAGGGATAAATCCCTTTTTCCTCCATTCCATCCCTTCCCCAGCAGCTCCGGAGCTTCCCTTCCCGGTGGATCGGTGATGATCGACATTCCGGGTGTTAATCAAGAGCTCAATCAGCTCCCATTGTCTGTGCCTGCAGATTCCAGAGCATTCCAGAGCCTGGGAAGGCACGGGGAGGAGCTAGATGCTGGATCCAGGAAGGGAGGGATGGAAAAAGGACCTGGAGCATCCAGGCAGCACCTGGAGCATCCATTGGTGTCAAGTGAGGATGGGGAACAGTGGATTTTTCATGGAAAACAGAAAAAATGGTGGCTGATCTCCAGGGATTTCCAGGATAGGGATGAGCTGTGGAGTGCCAGAGCCACAGGTGAGCGCCCACATCCCAAATATCCCCCAAAAATCCCAGCAGGAATCCCTCAGGAGCAGAACAACCTCCTCGCTCAGGCTCTTCCTCCCCAAAAATTCCCAGCAGACCTGCCCCGAGGAGGGGAATTCCAGGAGGTGGGAAGGAAATCCTGCACGGAATGAACATCCCAAATCCACCCAGGCAGCTCCTCCCGGAGCTCCAGGGCCTGGATTTTGGGGAGTTCCCTCTGGAGGAACCGGGATGGCCGGGAGAGCGGATTTCCCGCCCCGATCCCGCTGCTCCCGTGAAAGGAAGGGAAATCAGAGCTATTTTGGGAGGCCCTGGTTATTGTTTCCTCCTCCAGGAATTCCAGGAGTTGGGATTTTCACAGATCCGAGGGAAACGAGGGGGGTTTCATGCTGCCACAACAGGGATGGGACTCGGGAATTTTGGGGTGGTTTCTGCAGCAAAAGGCAGGAATTGGGTAATCCTGGAATATAGAAAAATAGGGATATTGGAATATTGGGACATTGAGTGATGGGAATATTGGTGTATTGGAATATGGGGAAATAGGAATATAGCAGTGCTGGAATACTGGGATGCTGAAATAGTGAAATATTGGAATACTGAAACACGGGAATATTGAAATATTGGAAGGCAGGATTACTAAAAAACTGAAATATAGGAATATTAAAATATTGGAATATTGAAATATTGGAACACAGGAATACTGAAATATTGGAATATTGAAATATTGGAACACAGGAATACTGAAATATAGGAATATTAAAATATTGGTACACAGGTATACTGAAATATAGGAATATTGAAATATTGGGATGCAAGGCTATTGGAAAATTGGAATACTGGAATATTGAAATAGTGGAAAACAGGGCTATTAGGAAATTGAAATATTGGAATGTAGGAACACTGGATTATAGAAATATTGGGACACAGGAATACTGGAATATTGGGATACATAAATACTGGAATATGGCAAGGGCCAACCTGGCAGCCCTACAGGACACAGGGACAAATTAAAGCCATTTCTCCCAGAAATAAATGGATAAACCAAGAGGAAATTCCCAATCCTTCCACCTCCCATAGGGATGCCAGGACTGGGAGACCATAAGCAAACCCTCTTCATTAATCATCATTAACCCCAGGGCTTAATTATTTCACACACCACACCCCAATCCTCACCTGGCACGAGCCACTGAACCCCAAAATTCCAGCCCCAAGCTCCAAACCTCCCTCTCATGCCAAACCCAGTGTTTTAAATATTCCCCAAAACACTCAAAAAATGAGGGAAAATTTCATCCAGGTGCCCACAAAACCCTCCCCCCTCAGCCTGGGAATGCTGCTCCCCCAGTTGGCACATCCAGGTGCAGAATTCCCCCCGCTCCCAGAGCTTCTCCTGCACGGAAAAAATCAAAGAATCGGGAATTTGGGTCAGCTGGGACAGAGCCAAATCCCAGCTGGGATTTCTGCGGGATTCGCCGGCCACGGGCAGGTCCTGACAGCTCCTCACACCCCTTGGACTTCCAGAGCTGGCAGCAAAACATTCCTGCAGCTTGGAAATCCCTGGAATTAATGAGTAATTGGACTTAACCGACCCGGAGCGAAGTGCGGCGGTGGGAGGATCCGGAGGGATCCCTGAAAACCAAACCAACCCCCACGCTGGGGTTTGAGGGATTTCAGCCACAAAGTTTAAGGATTTTTCTGGGGGGGGAAAGGAAGATTCCCATGGGAAGGTGTTTTCTGGGGCAAAGTTACAATTTTGGGTGTGAAAAAGCAGCAGCTGGAGAACACGAGAGCCAGGAGTGGGAAGGAAGTGTCGCCAGGTTGGAATCCAAGGGGTTCATCCCTAAAAATGATCCTTTGCCATCCCCAGGAGGGTCCTCACACTGAAATCCGAGGGGTTTATCCCTAAAAATGCCCCCCTACCCTTCCTAGGAGTCTCCACGTTGAAATCCAAGAGGTTTATCCCTAAAAATTCCCCCCTGACCTGCCCAGGAGGGTCCCTATGTTGAAATCCAAGGGTTCCCCCTTGAGAGGCTCCTGTGAGACCCCCTCAAAACCCCCAGCGAGGGTTGGGGGGCTCAGTCTGGACTCAGCCCCCCTCCTCAGGACCCCTCAAATTCCCTTCAAGGGCTGGGGGCTCATGACACACCCTCAGCAAGGCACCCTCAGCCCCCTCAAGACCCCCCTTTCGGACCCCCAAAACCTCACCAAGGGATGCTCTGCCCCTTTGGTGCCCCCTCAGGACCCCCCCAAATTCCCACCAAGGCCTGGGGGGGTCTCAACCCCTTCTCATGACATCCTCACCAAAGGACCCTCAGCCCTCTCAGGGCCTCCTCAGGACCCCCAGATCCCCTCCAAGGGCCGGGGGTCTCACCCCCCCCCCCCCCCATGACACCCTCACCAAGGGACCCTCATCCCCCTCAAGACCCCCCAGATCTCCTCAAGGGCCGGGAGGGGTCTCACCCCACCCCATCACACCCTCACCAAGGAACCCTCATCCCCCTCACGACCCTCCAAGTCCCCACCAAGGGTCGGGGGCTCCCCCTCCTCCCCAGTCACACCTCACCAGGGGACCCCCAGAGCCCCCAAAACCTCCCAAACCTCACCAAAGGGAGCTCAGCCCTCTCAGGATTCCCCCCAAACCCCCAGCAAGGGCCGGGGGTCTCAGTCCCCCCTCATCACACAATCCTCAGCCCCCTCACGACCCCCCACAACCCCCCAAGGCCCGGGGGTCTCAATCCCCCTCATGACACTCTCACCCAAAGCATCGCAGAGCCCCTCAGCACCCCAACACCGCACCAAGAGCTCGGTGTCCCCTCAGCCCGGGCCCCCCAGAGCCCCCTCATGGCCCCTAGAGCCCCCTCAGAGCCCCCTCATGGCCCCCAGCCCCCCCAGAGCCCCCTCAGGACCCCCATTCCCGCTCCCCCGGGACTGCCCGTGTGTGTGGGGCGCGTTCCCGGGGCCGGCTGCCGGGGGGCTGTGGGTGGGCGGCCCCCCCGTACTCACACCTCCAGGATGCGGTCCCCCTTGCGCACCCCGGCGCGGTCGGCGGCCCCTCCGCCCAGCACGGCGCTGACGTGCTGCAGCGGCGCGTACAGCTCGCCGTTGATGCTGCGCAGCTGCCCGCCTTCGCTCACTTGCCCGCGGACGTTAAAGCCGTATCCCGACTCGGACTTGACGATGCGGACGACGCGGGGTCCGCCCGGGGGTCCCTCCCCGGCCCCGTTCCGCGCCCCCGGCCGCGCTTCACCCTCCTCGTCCGCCATCTTGGCGTCCGCGCACGGCGCGCGTCACGAGACCGGGCCCGCGAAGGCCGCCGTAGGGACCCGCCCCACCCAGCCGCGCCGCGAGGAGCGATGGGAAATAGAGTCCGCGGAGCCGCCGAGCGCCGTTAGCGTGGCGCGGGCCGCGGGGCGTGATGGGAAATGTAGTCAAAGAGACGGAGAGGCGGGGAGAGGGCAGCGCATGCGCTGTGGGCGTGGGAACGGCGGTGTTTCCATGGGAATGGGGCTGTTGTCATGGAAACCGAGGGGCTGTTACCATGGGACGGGGAGAGGTAGGCATGGGAACGGGGGCTACAGGAGCCATGGGCTTGGGGGGCTGTTACCGTGGGAATGGGGGGATGTTGGAACGGGAACGGGGAGCGGGCGTTGCCATGGTAACGAGGGGGCTGTGGGCGTGAGAACAGGGAGGGGGCGTTGCCATGGGAACAGAAGGGCGTTGTTGCCATGGGATTGGGGGGCTTAGGGTGTGGGGACAAGGGTCTGCTGATATAAGAACGGGGTACGGTTGCCATGGAGATGGGATGCTGTTGCTATGAGAACGGGGTGTGTGTTGTCATGGAAACAGGGGGCGCGGTTTCCCTGGGAACAGGCAGGGGGCGCTGTTTGCGGCGGTGCCGTGTGGTGACTCTCAAGGGACAGAGGGAGCCCCAAAAATCCCGCAAATCCCACAAGGATCTGCTCAACAACCTGATCAGGACCCTCCTCAATCCCGAGCTCACCAGACGGAGATGAACAAACAAAAACCATTTCTCCCAGTTTAATCACAAATCTGCAGTTTGGGTTCAATATCAGGGACAAGGGTCCTGTGCCCCCTGGCACTGGGGGGTAATGAGGAGCCCCTGGGGGTACTGGGAGCACTGGGAGCACTGGAACGAGGAGCTCTGGGCAGCCCCACAAGGGACCCCCCACTCGTAGGCAACCCCAGGGGGGGCAGACAGGGGGTGCCCTGGGGCAGGGACCCCCAGTGTCCCCAGTACCCCCCAGTGCCCCCAGTGCCCTCCAGTGTCCCCAGTGCCCCACAGTGTCCCCAGTGTCACAGCACGTCATCGTAGTCACGGGGGTCCCGCTGTCCCTCGTGGGGTCCTGACAGCTCCACGTTGGTCACCTGTGGATCACGAGGTGGGGCAGGGACAGGGGACACCCGTGGGGACTGTGAGAGTGACACCAGTTGTGGGGACGTGGGTGGGTAGTGACACCCATGGGTGACCTGTCCTTGTCCCCTCTGAATTCTCCCACTGCCCACTCGGTGCCCACACGTGGGGGTCCAGCACTGCCCCCTCCTCTGGGGGGTCCTGTGGGGATAAGGGGGTGTCTCAGTGATGTCTGGGGAAGGAGAAAGGGGGGTCCCAGCCCAAGCCCCCCACTCACCTGTCCTGGAGCTTCCAGGTGGCTGCAAGGAAAAGGGGAGGGGGTGACTGAGGGGGCAATGGGACCCCTGAACCTGCCTGGGACCTCGGCATCCCCAACCACCCACTGGACCCCCAAATCCCCATGGCAGCCCCAATTCCCACTGGATACCTGATCTCTTCTCCCACTCTAGGGGTTCCCCTCACTCCAGGACCCCCACCCCCCCCATTGTCACCCACCCCGGCGGTGCCACCAGTGACAGCCCCCGATGACAGCCAGGAGCAGGAGCAGGAACAGGAGGGTCCTGCCGACATTCACAGCCACTGCTGGGGACAGAGGGGGACAGATCAGGGTCACTCTGAACCCTGGGGGTCCTGAACACCCCGGTGACCCCGTGTGACCCCACCTGTGACCCAGGGTGAGCCAGGGGTCCCCAACAGGGCCAGCTCAGCACTGAGTGCCCGGAACACGCGGTGCCCGTCCTGTCCCAGCTGGTTGGTGGCCACGCACTGGTAGGTGCCCGAATGTCCCACATCGATGTCCCTGAGCTCCAGGAGGGGACCCCAGGCCACCTCCTGCCCATTGTGCAGCCAGGTGAAGGTGACAGGGGCTGAGCCCACCTGCACTGAGCAGTGCAGGGTGACGTTGTCACCTGGGCGCACCTGGTGTGCCAGGGGACTGGGGGTGATGGTGGCATTGGCCACGGGCACTGTGGGGACACAGACAGGGCTGGCACCTGGAAAGGTGGGATGGGGGTGTCGTGAGTGGGGTCACCCCCAGCCCCAGGGTCCCGCTCACCCAGGACGGTGACTTTCAGGGGGTCACTCTCGGCCACGCTGTCCCCGTCGCTGACCCGGCACCGGTACTGGCCGCTGTCATTGTCCCCAACGTGCTGCAGTTCCAGGCGGGGGCCGGTGCCCAGCAGTGCCCCTGAGCCCTCCCGGTGCCAGGAGAAGGACCGGGGACCTGTCCCCGTGGCCACCTCACAGCTCAGCATCAGGCTGTCCCCGAGTGCCACCTGTCCCCCAGGGGGCTGCGCTGACAGGGACACCCCTGAGAGCGGGACCCCTGCGGGGGGACACAGGAGGGATTGGGGACACAGGAGGAGTGGGAGACACGGGAGGGGAAAGAGGGGGATTGGAGGAGAGTGGAAAGGATCCCAGTGAGCAGAAAGGGGCCCTGGGAGGCATGGTGGGACCTGGGGACAATGGTGAGACCCCATGGAAATGGGGAGAGACCCAGGCAGGGATGGGGAACCAGACGAGAGGCTGAGGAGACTCAGGGAATGATTTGGAGTTTAGAGATGGGCGGGAGGAGCCAGGGAAGGAAGGGAGACCAGAGGGTGGAGCAGGGACCTTGGAAGGGGTGGGGAATCCAGGGAGGGATGGCGAGGACAAAGGGAGGGATGAGGGATCTGCAGGGGGAACTGGGCAGTCATGGGGGAAAGCAAGAGGGACTTGGGAAATTCTGAGTGATCCAGGGAGGAGTAAAGGGAGGGATGAAGGATTCAGGCAGTGGTGGGGAAACCCTCAGAGGATGTCGGGCTTCTCTATCCCCGTGCCTGCACTCACTGTGCACTGTCACTGTCACCCACTTCGACACGCTCCAATGTGACACATTGCTCACCCGGCCCTCGCAGCGGTAGCGGCCGCTGTGGCTCAGCTGCAGAGGGTACAGGGACAGCTCGGTGCCATCGCGCAGCCCGCCCTGTTCCTTCCCGTCGCGGTAGAAGGACACCGAGGTGACAGTGTTGTTCTGCCAGCCCCGGCAGCGCAGTGTCACCGTGTCCCCCTCCAGCAGCGCCCGCGCTGGCACCTGCAGCACCAGATTGTCTGGGGGACAGAGGGGTCCTGTCACACCCGATGGCAGTGGGACACCTCCATTGGGTCACACCCAGCACACCAGAGGTTCCCAGTTCACACAATTTTTCTCCCCACGATCAGATGCTCTGGGATGTCCCCAGAGCAGGGGACAGGCTCTGGTCACACAGGTGGTGACCCATGGAGCGGAGCCCACCCAGAACCCTTGGGGTCCCCAGGGATGCCAGGCTGGGGACACCCAAACACCCCTCACCGTTTGAGACTCTCATGGGGGGGCTGAGCCCAGTGTCGAGTCTGTGACATGTGTAGCTGCCACTCTCGGTGACAGTGACATGGTCGCATCCCTGCTGCCCCCAGCGCTGCCCGTCCTTGTACCAGGTGGTGTCACCAGTGGTCCCCGAGCCCTGGCAGGTCAGTGTCACCTGGTCCCACAGCACCGGTGGCCTCCAAGGGGGCTCCAGGAGGAGCTGGGACATCTGGGCACCTGCAGGTGACAGGGGACACCATCCTGGCAGGGCCAGCACGGGGCTGGGGACAGCGGGGTGGGGCCATGGCATCCCCCGAGGACTCACCAGCGAGGCCGAGGGTCTGTGCTGGAAGGGAAAAGGGACAGGGCTGGGTGGGGGTGGCACCGTGGGGACAGCAGCACCGGGGGCACAGGGTGTGGGGCTGTCCCCAAAAGGTCTCTGCGGTGGCACTGGTGTGGCACAGAGGTCTAGGGGACAGCGACACAGCAACCAACCCCTGCTCATGCATGGGGACCCTGTGCTGGCACAGGTCACCCCTGCCAGCCCCACGGCCACATCTCCATGGCCCTGTGCTCATGGTCCCATTCTGTTGGCACCTGTCCCCATGGCCCAAACACATGGTGCTTGTCCCCTTGTCCCTGTCCCTGCATCCCTGTGCCCCTATCCCCACAGCTACCCCAGACCCAAGGTTCCTTCTGCCACATCCTTGTCCCCACATCTCCATTCCCCTGTCCCTGTCCCTGCATCCCAGTTCCCACATTCCTGTCGCCCTCCTCCTGTCCCCAAAGCCACCCCACAACTCTGGTCACATTGGGCTCCATGCCCTGCTGGCATTGGGGACCCCACAGCCCCCCTGTGCCACCTCCCCTCCCCTCCCCATCCCTGGGCTGTCAGCCCTGTGCCCAGGGCACTCACCCCACAGGAGCAGTGCCACCTTCCTGGCCATCCCGGTGTCCCCAGCCATGTGCACTGGCTGTCACTCGATGGTGGGGGTGGCTGTCCCCTCACTGGTGGGTCTTTGGCCAGAGGGGAAGGAAGCGAGGTCACGCCTGTCCCCCAGTGGAGGTGGCCCTTGGTGGGGGCAGGGTGGCCACAAGCTGGGGACAGGCTGTGGGCAGGGTGGGGACAGGATGGGGACAAGGCTGGGTGGGGCAAGGTGGGAGATGGGGTTCCCAGGAGTGGGGGATCAGGGGGTTTGGGGAGCCGGGGATGGTGTCCAGGGTAATGGGGGGTCCCAGGGATGGGGTCCCTGTGGAATGGGGGTGCTGAGAAGGGGGAATGGGGGTGCCATGGGAATGGGGGTGCTGAGGAGGGGGAGTCACTGGGAATGGGGGTGCCATGGGAATGGGGGTGCCCAGGGCTGGGGGGACTCAGGGATGGGAGTGCCAGGGGAATGTGGGCTCCAGGGATTTGGGGCCATGGGATGGGGATGCTGGGGGAATGGGGGTCCCGTGGGAATGGGGGTCCTGGGAGGGTCAAGGTGCTGGGGGAAGGAGGATTGCAGAGGATGGAATGAAGAGCAGAGGGTTCCTTGGGAATGAGGTGCTGGGCCATGGAGATCCCGGGGAGTGGCAAGACTGGGGTGGGGGTCCCAGGCAAGGTGGGACCTGAGAAATGGGGATGTCGTGGTTGGTTCCCAGGGAAATGGAGGTGATAGGGATGGGCAGTGGCTGGGTGGGCACAGGGGTCCCAGCTCCTTCCCATGGTATCTCAGATTTTGGGGTGACCCAGAGCCCAGCACAGCCCCCACAAGGTGCTGGCAGCCTGGGGGTCACCCCAGACAGATTCTGAGGTGCTCTGGGTCTGTGCCCTGCCAGCCCCCAGTGGCTTTTTCCTCTCTTTTTTTCCACTTCCATCATTTAACCCCTCCAATTTCAAGAGCCCCCAGTTCATGCCTTGATTATCCTGGAGAGCACCTGAGCAGGGAATGGGCTGGGGGCAGCCCAGGGTGGGGGAAGCAGGGGTGAGGGGTCTGCAGGGAGGGCTGGGCAGGCTGTGGGGATGGGGGTGTCTGGCTGCGCCCCCTCAACACTTTCACTTTCTCTCTCCTGTAGCAGAAGGAAGAGGCCATTTGACACCTTTGTCACATTGAGGGGGCAGGTTCTGTCCTGGGGGAGCACATATGGGGGGCTCCCGTCCTGGGGGGATGCTGTCCTAGGGGAGACACATGGTGGCGCAGGGGGTCCTGTCCTGGGGGATGGCAGCTCTGAGGGGGGTCCAGACTTCTCCATTCTTGCTCATCCCCTGCAGGATCTGAGCCTCCAAGAGCAGCTGGGGAATGGAGCCCAGGGCAGGAAGGAGAGCCCAAACTCTGCTCCTTGAAGCCAGCAGCCACCCAAGGGTGGGGACCAGCCATGGCCCAGCCCCACTGCACAGGGATGGCCATTGCCCCGCCCTGCTCTGCCCAGCCCCTGCTGGCAGCCAGCACCTCAGGGTCCCCCCTGCCCCCTTGGCTTTGATTCTGGCAGCTTTAGAGCTGCTGCAGAGGTGAGAATTCTGTGGGGGAAAAGGCCTGCCTGTGGTTTGCTCAGCCCTGCAAGGACCACAAACCCCAAAGGGAGCCCAAGCAGTGGCTCTGGGAGGGCCTTTGATGGTTTTCAGAGCAGGGCTGGCTGGAAACCCCCCCTGCAGGGGCAGCTGTGAGGGAACCAGTCTGGAAATGCAGCAATTGATCGTTTTGTCCCTTTGCCCAAGGGACTGAGAGAAACCACAGAACTACTGCAAAGACAACAACAAACTGTTCAACAACCTGACCTGAGGCACACAGGGGCATTTCCACAGATTCCTGTGCACTGTCCCAAGGATGGACAGAGCTTCTCCCCATCCTCCATGGGAAGTCAATCAAGTTTCAAGGTGGGAATGAGCAAAATGGGGAGAGTTCCTAAAGATGGCCCAAGAAAAGGCTTCCTTGGGGGCTGGGTTGCTGCCCAGCAGGCAGGGAACAATCCCATGGAGCTGTAGGACACTCAGGGACATTCCACACTCTGTGTCATCCACAAGCAAACACTGCTGTGGGATGCACAAGGGGCTGCTAAAGGGAATAAAAGTCTCCTTTCGTTGTGATTTGTTTGTGTTTTTATTGTGAGTGACTTGTTGGGAAAACAATGGATTCTCTAAACCAGAGCATTTTATACCTTGCCAGTTTGATTTTTGCCAAATTTGTACTTTTTTTGGGGAAATAATGATGTGGGAAAGATTTTTGCTTTTATTCTATGAATGTGTAATTTTGTCCCAACCAATTGGGCATCAAGTGTTGTCTGGGATGGCTGAGCCAGGAAATGGGGGGACCTGACCCAGGGGTGTGTGGGGCAGGGACACAGAGACCCCCAGGGCAACCCTGGGGTGCTGCAGGGTGGGGGCTGTGCTGGGCTCTGGGTCACCCCAAAATCTGAGATACTCTGGGAAGGAGCTGGGACCCCTGTGCCCACCCACCAACTGCCTACACCTGGCAGTGACATTTCCCTGGGCACCCAACCAAGGCATCCCCATTCCTTGTGTCACCCCAACCCTGGGACCTCCATCCCAGTACTGACACCCCCCAGGATCTCCATGGCCCAGCACCTCATTCCCAAGGAACCTTCTCCTGTTCATTCCATCCCCTGCAATCCTCCTTCCCCCAGCACCTTGATCCTCCCAGGACCTCCATTCCAACAGGACCCCATTCCCATTCTCCATTCCTCCATTCCCACTGGAGCCACCATTCCTCCATCATCCCCATCCCGTGACTCCAACTCCCTGGAGCCCACGTTCCCCTGGCACTCCCATCCCTGAGTCCCCCCAGCCCTGGGCACCCCCATTCCCATGGCACCCCCATTCCCCTGGGACGCCCCATTCCCCTGGACACCCATCCCTGGCTCCCCAAAACCCCTGAACCCCCACTCCTGAGAAACCCCATGTCCCACCTTGTCCCACCCAGCTTTGTCCCCATCCTGTGCCCAGCTTGTGGCCACCCTGCCCCCACCAAGTGCCAGCTACGCACGAGGGTGAGACCTGACCTCGCTTCCTTCCCCTTCATCCGAAGAGCCACCAGCGAGGGGACAGCCACAGCAGCGAGTGACAGCCAGTGCACATGGCTGGGGACAGCGGGATGGCCGGGAAGGTGGCACTGCTCCTGTGGGGTGAGTGCCCTGGGCATGGGCCTGGCACCATGGGGATGGGGAGGGGAGGTGGCACAGGGGGGCTGTGAGGTCCCCTGAGGTTCCCAATGCCAGCAGTGCCAGAGCATGAGGTGACCGGAGCCATGGGGTGGCTGTGGGGACAGTAGAGAGGGGACAGGAATGTGAGGACAAAAATAAGGGGACAGAGATTTGGGGAGGCATCATGGGGCTGGTGTGGGTGACCTGGGCCAGCACGGGGTGCCCATGACCTCCCCAGTTCAGGAGTGTCCACAGTGTCCTTGTGTCCTGCCTGAGCAAGGGCTAGACAAGGTTTTTCTGTCCCCAAGGGGTCCATGTCACACAAGGACACTTTGGGGACAGCCCCCACACCCTGTACCCCATGTGCCTCTGTCCCCACGGTGCCACCCCCACCCAGCCCTGTCCCTTCTCCCTTCCAGCCCAGACCCTCGGCCTCGCTGGTGAGTCCTCAGGGGATGCCATGGCCCCACCCCGCTGTCCCCAGCCCCGTGCTGGCCCTGCCAGGCTGGTGTCCCCTGTCACCCGCAGGTGCCCAGACCACCCAGCTCCTCGTGGAGCACCCCTGGAGGCCGGCGGTGCTGTGGGACCCAGTGACACTGACCTGCCAGGGCTCGGGGACCGCTGGTGACACCACCTGGTACAAGGACGGGCAGCGCTGGGGACAGAAGGGACACGACCATGTCACTGTCACCAAGAGTGGCACCTATGAGTGTGACAGACCCGGCAGCGGGCGCAGCCCAGCCGTGACAGTCTCAAATGGTGAGGGGGGTTTGGGTGTCCCCAGCCTGGCACCCGCGGGGACCCCGAGGGCTCTGGGTGGGCTCCACTCCATGGGTCACCTCCTGTGTGACCAGAGCCTGTCCCCTGCTCTGGGGACATCCCAGAGCATCCCAGTATGGGAGAACCCCGTCTTGGAATTGGGGACCCCTGGTGCTCAGGGTGTGACCCAATGGGGGGTCCTGGTGCCATCAGCTCTGACAGGACCCCTCTGTCCCACAGACTGGCTGGCACTGCAGGTGCCGGCGCGGGCGCAGCTGGAGGGGGACACGGTGACACTGCGCTGCCGGGGCTGGCAGAACCGCACGGTCACCAGGGTGTCCTTCTACCGCGAGAGGGAGAAACTGAGGGGGCTCCACGATGGCACCGAGCTGTCCCTGTCCCCTCTGCAGCTGAGCCACAGCGGCAACTACAGCTGCAAGGGCCTGGTGGGATCCTGGGTGTTGCATGTGTCAGCACCGGCGACAGTGACAGTGCAGGGTGAGCACCCCAGAGCACCCCAGTGTGGGGAGTGCTCCGTGTTGGAATTGGGGGTCCCTGGTGATCGGGGTGTTACCTAGTGGGGGGATCCTCATGAAAACGGGACCCCCGGTGTGACAGGACCCCCGTGTCCCACAGCCAGGTTAGAGTTGCAGGTGTCGGCGCGGGAGCTGCTGGAGGGGGACACGGTGACACTGCGCTGCCTGCGCTGGCAGAACAACCCGGTCACCGGAGTGCAATTCTATCATGGGGACCAGGAGGTGGGGAAGCCCCTCAATGGGACCGAGCTGTCCCTGTCCCCTCTGCAGCTGAACGACAGTGGAAACTACAGCTGTGAGGGCCGGGTGGACTCTGGAGTGTCACTGTGGGCAAAGTCGGCACCAGTGACAGTGACAGTGCACGGTGAGCACCCCCTCGGCTGGAACTCCAATCTCCTGACACCCCCAAAGCCCATTCCCAGCAGACTCAGAGTCACAGTCCTCACCTTCCCTCTCCTTCCCAGAGCACTTCTCGCTGCCGGTGCTGGAGGGTCCCCCCGAGCCCAGCCTGGGGTCCCCCCTGACTCTCAGCTGCCTCAGCACCCCCAGCCCCCTGCGGCCCCCAACCCCCCTCCTGCACGTGTTCTACCGGGACGGGCAGGTGCTGGGGGGCCCGCAGGTGTCCCCACAGCTGCTGGTGCCCTCCGTGGGGGTCTCCCACTCGGGGAATTACAGCTGCCAGGTGCGCTCTGAGGGGGGGTCTGTGCGGAAGAGCAGTGCCCGGCTCCGCGTCACGGTGCGCAGTGAGTGCAGGGATGGGCACGGGGATCACCCACAGCCTTCCTGCGTCCTCTTCCTGGGGACGACCATGTCCCCCAGACACCTTTCATGCATTCCCCTCCTCTGCCGCGTGTCCCCTCAGCCCTCTGTGGTGTGACCCAATCCATCACATCCCTCCCACACCCATCCCACCCATCTCTGTCCCGCACACCGGCTGCCAGCCCCTCCCTGTGCCCTCAGCCCTGTCTCTGTCCCCACAGTGCCCGTGGCCAATGCCACCATCACCCCCGGTCCCCTGGCACACCAGGTGCACCCAGGTGACAACGTCACCCTGCACTGCTCAGTGCAGGTGGGCTCAGCCCCTGTCACCTTCACCTGGCTGCACAATGGGCAGGAGGTGGCTCGGGGTCCCCTCCTGGAGCTCAGGGACATCGATGTGGGACATTCGGGCACCTACCAGTGCGTGGCCACCAACCAGCTGGGACAGGACGGGCACCGCGTGTTCCGGGCATTCAGCCCTGAGCTAGCAATGACAGTGAAAGCATGGGGACACAGGGACACAGGTGGGGTCACATGGGGTCACTGGGGTGTTCAGGACCCCCGGGATGATGGGTGACCCTGATGTGTCCCCCTCTATCTCTTGCAGTGGCCGCAGGGGTCGGTGGGGCCCTTTTGTTCCTGCTCCTGCTCGTGGGTGTCATTGTGGCCTGGCACTGGTGGCACCTCCTGGGTAGGTGACAATGGGGGGATGGGGGTCCCAGGGAGCGGTAGAGGTTCCCAGAACTGTGACCTTGTTTGGGGATCCAATAGGGTTTGGGGAGACACAGGGGGTCCTGCAGCAATGTTGGGGGTTCTTTCAGTGGCCCTGAGTTTGATTGGGGGTCTCTGTCCCTGCTGGGCTTTGGGTTCTTGGTTGGGGGCACTGGGGATGTTCCTGAATTCTGGGGGGCTCCTGATATATTTGGGGGTCCTGTGGGGCATTTGTGGGTCCCGTGGGGGTTCAGGAATCCTGAGAGGGGTCAGGGCCCTGGGACTCCACAGTCACCCCTCCCCTCTTTCCTCTGCAGCTGCCAGGAAGAACCAGGAAAGGTGAGTGGGGGGTTCAAACCACCCTCTCCCCTTTTACCCAAACCCCCAAGACCTCCCATTCCCTCCTCCACATCCCCTTTATTCCCTCAGGGCCCCCCCAGATCCCCTGGCTGCCCCAGAGGAGGGGCAGGTGCTGTACACCCATGTTGTGGTCTCCAAGAGGGCAGGGGGTGAGTATGGAGGGGGGACACATGCAGAGGGACATGTCACCCACGAGTGTCACCCCACCCAGATCCCACAGCCCGTGTCTCTCGCAGTGTCCCCCCGTGCCACCACCCTCCAGGATCCCCAGGTGACCTACGCAGAGCTGAGGGGACACCAGGGGCGACCGCGGAAAACTGGTGACATCTGTGGGAATGTGCTGTGACACTGGGGGGATCTGGGGGGCACTAGGGGTCCCCACCCATGGGCACCAACTCGTGTATGTGCTGCCACCAAAAACTGCTCCTCTCCCTCCCTGTGGGGGCACAAAGATCCCAAAGGGCTGAGAGAAGAACAATTTCCTGTAACAGCAATGAGAGAGAATAAAACCAACAGCAACAGCAACAAGGTTCAGAGTCCAAATTGTCACACAAGGTACGATTTGCTGGGAAAGCCACCAAAAAGTAACAAACCTCAGACATTTCCAAAACCTGCCTGGGCCCTGGGCCTTCCTTGCTCCAATGACCAAAGCAGCCTTCAGGAGGCTCTGGATTCCCTTGTCCCCTCTTCCAAACCCCTCCTCTGCCCTGTTCCCCACACCAGGATGTCACAAAGGCCCTGTGGGGGTTCTGGAGTCTCCCCCCTTGCCAGGGCAGTCGGGATCAGGCCATGGCACAGGGAGGGGTGTCAGAGACAGGAAAAGTTTGATGTCTGGAGACATTTTGGAGCAGCTGTGTGTGGCAGGGGTGGGTCAGGCCTTGCTTTTGGTGAGACAGGGCCCCTGCCTGTCCATCAGTCTATCAGCCATGGCACACTGTGGACAGTGTCACACTCTGCCAATGCCAGCTCCTGAATCGCTGGGTGACCTGAAGTGCCAGCTGGGGAGAGGGCCCTTGGTGGCCTGACTGGCTTAAAAGGCAGAGCATGAGGTGGCCAATTCCCTGACCCTGTCTGCTCTTGGGGTATCTGTCCCATCCATGCTGGAACACAGAAGCTGAAAACTCATTTAAATGAGAAATATCTGCCAAGGACTGCGGGAACATTCCTGGAATGGAAAGAAGACCCATGTCTAAAACTTTCGTTAATTTCAAAGACGCTGGGGCTTTCAGGCCAATGTGCAGGAAAAGGAATACCAGCTGTTTCCTGGGAAATTTATAAACCAGAAAAGAGCAAAAAACACAAACCCAGAACTTTCCCTCCCGCTCAGCGCTGTTGGCTTTTGTGGCAGTGATAACCGTGGCCAGCAGGGGGCGCTGCAGGGAGCACTCCCGGCCAGCAGGGGGCGCTGCAGGGAGCACTCCCGGCCAGCAGGGGGCGCTGCGGGGAGCACTCCCGGCCAGCAGGGGGCGCCCCGCTCGAGCTCCATCCCCTCAGGGGCCATGGCGGCCTCGCACGGGAGGCACGAGGGGAAATCGCTCCTTTGGCCAACTCACGGGCACCAATCGGTCCCGGCACCACCACCGGCAGCGGGCAGAAGCCGCCAAGGCAGCAGGTTGGATCCCAGTGCCCACTGGCAGCGTAGCAGTGTCCCGGGGCCTGGTACATGCCTTGCCCAACACCCGCGGCCGCTCTCCATGATCCCGGATGGAAGGAAGGCAGCGCCTGACCCCAGGCAGGTCTCGGGCCCACAGCAGCACCTCTGGTGGCTTTACAGCACAATTCCTGCAAAGCCTCAGCCTTTCCCTCAGGTGAGGAGGGCAGGGATGGAGCAGCTTTGGGGACACCTGGAATCCACACAGGGTCACTCCCCACAGCCCCACCATGGCCATGGGCAGAGCCCCTGCTCAATATTTCTCAATGGTTCCCTCTTATCTGATGGCCACAGCCAGAGTCAAAACATTCTTTCTGGAATGTTCCAAAGGGCTGCAGGTTTTGTTCAAGAAGGAGGGCCCCAGGTTAGGCTGTTGAGCACATTGTTGTGGGATTTGCAGTAGTTTGTGGTTTCTCTCAGTCCCTTACCAAGAGGAACAAATGATCAATTGCTGCATTTCCGGACTGGTTCCCTCACAGCTGCCCCTGCAGGGGGGGTTTCCAGCCAGCCCTGCTCTGAAAACCATCAAAGGCCCTCCCAGAGCCGCTGCTTGGGCTCCCTTTGGGGTTTGTGCTTCTTGCAGGGCTGAGCAAACCACAGGCAGGCCTTTTTCCCCCACAGAATTCTCACCTCTGCAGCAGCTCTAAAGCTGCCAGAATCAAAGCCAAGGGGGCAGAGGGGACCCTGAGGTGCTGGCTGCCAGCTGGGGCTGGGCAGAGCAGGGCTGGGCAATGGCCATCCCTGTGCAGTGGGGCTGGGCCATGACTGGGCACCACCCTTGCATTGACAGGGGTCCCCAGGATGTGCCACCCCTGGGACAGGCACCCAAAAAGGAATGTGCAGGGACATTTCTGCAACTGCCACACCCAGGACAGGACCCCCCAAGTCAGGATGTGTCACCCCTGGGACAGGATCCTCCCAGGACAGGACCCCCTGGATATGCTGCCCAGGACAGAACTGCCCCCCTTTCCCATCTGTCTCTCAGCACAAACAGCCTCTTCATTCTTGTCCAGAAAAAGGAAAGTGAAAGTGTTGAGGCGGCACAGCCCAACACCTCCAACCCCCACAGCCTCCCCACTCTTCCCTGCACCCCCTACTCCCCATTTTTCCCCTCCCCCGGGATCCCCCAACCCCTTCCCAGCTCAGGTGCTCCCCGGGATTGCTGAGCCAGGAGCTGGGGGTGAGGGGACATGGCGCAAATGTGAGGAAAGTAAGGAAACATGAGAAATAAAGAGACAAGTAAGTCAAGGGCAGGGGAGGGCACAGAGGCAGAGCTCCCCAGGACCCCCAGGTGATGCCTGGCCAGGAAACGAGCACCCTAGGGGGGCTTTGCTGGGCCCTGGGTCACCCAAAATCTGAGGCTCCCCTCTCAGGGAAGGAGCTGAGACCCCTGTGCCCACCCAGCCACTGCCCATCCCTGGCACCCCCATTCCCCTGGGACACCAACCATGGGACCCCCATGGCCTTGGTCTCTCCTCCCTGGGACCCCCATCCCAGGACTGCCATTGCCATCACCACCATTGCCTTGATCCCATCCCATGGGCTGCTCCTTCCCCCACAACCCCTATTCCCGAGGGTCCCCTTTTTCCCTCTGCTCCCTAAACACTGGCACCCACATGCCATGACCCCAAATCCCTGGGGACCATGTTCCCACAGCACCCCCATCCATGAATCCCCCCAGGCATGGAGACCCCAATTCCCCTTGACCTCCATTCTCCTGGACACCCATCCTTGGTTCTCCATGTCCCCTGAGTCCCCCACTCCTGGCAACCCCATGTCCCACCATGTCCCCAGACTCTCCCATCAAGTCCCCATCCTGTGCCCAGCTTGTGGCCACCCTGCCCCCACCAGGTGCCACCTCCACTTGGGGACGGATGTGACCTCGCTTCCTTCCCCTTCATCTGAAGGGCCACCAGCGAGGGGACAGCCAGAGCAGCGAGGGACAGCCAGTGCACATGGCTGGGGACAGCGGGATGGCCGGGAAGGTGGCACTGCTCCTGTGGGGTGAGTGCCCTGGGCATGGGCCTGGCACCATGGGGAGGGGGTACAGAGGGGGCTGTGGGGTCCCCTGAGGTTCCCAATGACAGCAGTGCCAGTCCTTGTTACTCACAGTGGAGCTTGGTGGGACTGGAAATGTAGGGTGGCTTTGGGGACAGAACAGGGGTCAGGAATTTGAGGATGGGGATGTGGGGACAGGAATGTGGGGAGTGGCACCTTTGGGCTCAGGTAGCTCTGGGGACAGGGACAAGGGAACTGGGATGGAGGGACAGAAGGGGACAAGAACGGTGAGGATGTGGCCATGGGGATGGGATGATGGGGATGGGATCATGAGCTGGTGGGGGTGACCTGGGCCAGCATGGGCTGTGTCCATGGTGTCCTCGTGCCTGGGGTGTCCACAGTGTCCCCATGTTGTGGCTCAGCCCAGGGTGGCCTCGGTGTCCCTGTTTCCAAGGTGTCTGTGCCACAGAGATGTGGCGCACTGGTGGCTGTGACACAGACATGTCTCCCTGCCTCGCCAAATCTTTTTGGGACCACCCAGACACACTTACCCAAAAGAACTGCTGTCCCCATGGGGACAGTTTGGGGACAACACCCACACCCTGTGCCCCTGTGCTGCTGTCCCTGCAGTGCCACCCCCACCCAGCCCTGTCCCTTCTCCCTTCCAGCACAGACCCTCGGCCTCGTTGGTGAGTCCTCGGGGAATGCCATGGCCCCACCCCGCTGTCCCCAGCCCCGCGCTGGCCCTGCCAGGCTGGTGTCCCCTGTCACCCGCAGGTGCCCGGACCACCCAGCTCCTCATGGAGCCCCCCTGGAGGCCACCGGTGCTGTGGGACCAGGTGACACTGACCTGTCAGGGCTCGGGGACCGCCGGTGACATCACCTGGTACAAGGACGGGCAGCGCTGGGGGCAGAAGGGAGGTGACCATGTCACTGTCACCGAGAGTGGCACCTACACGTGTGACAGACCCGGCAGCGGGCACAGCCCACCCGTGACAGTCTCAAACGGTGAGGGGGGTTTGGGTGTCCCCAGCCTGGCACCCGCGGGGACCCCGAGGGCTCTGGGTGGGCTCCACTCCATGGGTCACCTCCTGTGTGACCAGAGCCTGTCCCCTGCTCTGGAGACATCCCAGAGCATCCCAGCATGGGGGAACGCCATGTTTGAATTGGGGACCCCTGGTGCTCAGGGTGTGACCCAATGGGGTGTCCCGGTGCCATCAGCTCTGACAGGACCCCTCTGTCCTACAGACTATCTGGTGCTGCAGGTGCCGGCGCGGGCGCAGCTGGAGGGGGACACGGTGACACTGCGCTGCCGGGGCTGGCAGAACCGCACGGTCACCAGGGTGTCCTTCTACCGCGAGAGGGAGAAACTGAGGGGGCTCCGCGATGGCACCGAGCTGTCCCTGTCCCCTCTGCAGCTGAGCCACAGCGGCAACTACAGCTGCAAGGGCCTGGTGGGATCCTGGGTGTTGCATGAGTCGGCACCGGTGACAATGACAGTGTACGGTGAGCACCCCAGAGCACCCCAGTGTGGGGAGAGCTCCGTGTTGGAATTGGGGGTCCCTGGTGATCAGGGTGTGACCCAATGTGGGGATCCCCATGAAAACGGGACCCCCAGTGTGACAGGGCCCCCGTGTTTCACAGCCAGGTTAGAGTTGCAGGTGTCGGCGCGGGAGCTGCTGGAGGGGGACACGGTGACACTGCGCTGCCTGCGCTGGCAGAACAACCCGGTCACCGGAGTGCGATTCTATCATGGGGACAAGGAGGTGGGGAGGCCCCTCAATGGGGCCGAGCTGTCCCTGTCCCCTCTGCAGCAGAAGCACAGTGGCCGCTACAGCTGCCTGGGCCGGGTGGACTCCGGAGTGTCACCGTGGGCAAAGTCGGCACCAGTGACAGTGACAGTGCACGGTGAGCACCCCCTCGGCTGGAACTCCAATCTCCTGACAGCCCCACAGCCTTTTCCCAGCGGACTCAGAGTCACAGTCCTCACCTCCCCTCTCCTTCCCAGAGCTCTTCTCGGTGCCGAGGCTGGAGGGTCCCCCCGAGCCCAGCCTGGGGTCCCCCCTGACTCTCAGCTGCCTCAGCACCCCCAGCACCCTGCGGCCCCCAGCCCCCCTCCTGCACGTGTTCTACCGGGACGGGCAGGTGCTGGGGGGCCCGCAGGTGTCCCCACAGCTGCTGGTGCCCTCCGTGGGGGTCTCCCACTCGGGGAATTACAGCTGCCAGGTGCGCTCCGAGAGGGGGAACGTGCGGAAGAGCAGTGCCCGGCTCCGCGTCACGGTGCGCAGAGAGTGCAGGGATGGGCACGGAGATCACCCACGGCCTTCCTGCGTCCTCTTCCTGGGGACGACCATGTCCCCCAGACACCTTTCATGCATTCCCCTCCTCTGCCGCGTGTCCCCTCAGCCCTCTGTGGTGTGACCCCATCCATCACATCCCTCCCACACCCATCCCCCCCATCCCTGTCCCCCACACCAGCTGCCAGCCCCTCCCTGTGCCCTCAGCCCTGTCTCTGTCCCCACAGTGCCCGTGGCCAATGCCACCATCATCCCTGGTCCCCTGACACACCAGGTGCATGCAGGTGACAACGTGACCCTGCGCTGCTCGGTGCAGGTGGGCTCAGCCCCTGTCACCTTCACCTGGCTGCACAATGGGCAGGAGGTGGCCCAGGGTCCCCTCCTGGAGCTCAGGGACATCGATGTGGGACATTCAGGCACCTACCAGTGCGTGGCCACCAACCAGCTGGGACAGGACGGGCACCGCGTGTTCCGGGCATTCAGCCCTGAGCTGGCTCTGGAGGTGACACCTGGCTCACCCTGGGTCACAGGTGGGGTCACACGGGGTCACCAGGGAGTGCAGGACCCCCAGGGTTCAGAGTGACCCCATTGTGTCCCCCTCTGTCTCTTGCAGTGGCCGTAGGGGTCGGTGGGGCCCTTTTGTTCCTGCTCCTGCTTGTGGGTGTCATTGTGGCCTGGCACTGGTGGCACCACCTGGGTGGGTGACAATGGGGGCACAGAGGTCATGGAGAGGGATGGGACAAGCCCCAGAGAGGGGGGGGCACAGGGCAGCACCCACAGCCCCCAGCTTGGCAGAGGCTGAGCCCCAGTGACCATGGCTCAGAGCCCTGGGGAGGTGTTGGAGGGTCGTGCAGGGATATTGGGGATCCTATCAGGGGTCTCCCTCCCTGCCAGGCTCCGGGTTCCGGGGGCACTGGGTGTTAGGGGGGCCTGGGGAGGATTGTATGTCCGGTGGTGGTTCAGCATTCCCAAGGGTGGATGGGGGCCCCTGGGTCTCCAAAGTCACCCCTCCAGTTTTCCTTTGCAGATGCCAGGAGGCACCAGGAAAGGTGAGTGCAGGCTCCAGCCATGATACACCTTTTACCCAAACTCCCAGCACCTCCCATCCCCTTCCACACACTCCCTTCTTCCCACAGGGCACCCCCAGAGCCCCTGGCACCCTTGGTGGAGGATCCTCAGGCGACGTACATGGAGCTGCAATGGCAACCGTGGGAACCCAGGGACATCTATGACAATCTACACCAGAAGTTGTGATGCTCTGGGAAGCGGGAGGCACTGGGTGACACTGGGGGTGCTCCCTCCATGGCTCCTGTGCTTGCCCATCCTTCCAAGGGCGGTGGGCATGGGTCAGGGGGAGGCTACACAGGGCACCCTCTGCTCCCCATTTCCTCTCCCACTACCCCCAAGGGCTCCCCCACCCCTTTGCTCGTACCTGCAGGGCCTCCCCAGCCCCATCCCAGTGCTCAAGTACCCTCAGTGACTGCCCCATTCTCTCCCCACAGTGCTTGCAGTACAGCCAGGGCTTCCCCATTCCCCCTCCCACTACCCCTGTCCCATCCCGCTGTAAAAGGGGGAGTTGGGGAGGATTCCTTCTGAAAGGTTTCTCAGATGAAAATGAAGCACAAACATGGCTATATTATATCTGAGCACTGTTTCTTGATGAAGGAGGGTAAGTGTTCTTACCAAAGGGGGAGAGAAGGGACTAGAAAGGGAAAAGGACAGAGAGAGAAACAGAGGACAGGGACAGCGTTACCACAAGAAGCCCGGGCGCTCTGTGGGCATCAGCTCGGCAGATGGAGTGTGTGTGCTGCAAGCCACAGCCAGCCCACATGGCCTTTGTGAGTGGCTGGGTGTGATCTCCAAGGATGGCACCTGCGTGTCTCTGGCATCGGCCAGCGATGGCTGCAGGCTGGCTGCTGCGGGCTGGCTGCGGGCTGGTGCTGCAGCACTGCTGGCTCTGGGCTGGCTGCCGTGGGCTGGTGCTGCGGTGGGCAGGTGCAGCAGGCTCGGTGCTGTGGGCAGCAGGGGAAACGTGGCAGAGGCAGCAGGTGGGTGGGTTCAGGCAGCATCCGCTCCGTCAGGGAACCAATGAAGGAACGTCCAGGAGGAGCAGGAATGAGCTGGCTCGGGGAAGCAGCAAAAGCAGGGAAGAACGGGTGTGGACAGGGAAGAAGGACCACAGGGAAGAAAAGGCAAGGGCAGGGAGCATCGGTGATATTTTTGCCTGATGTCCAGGAGGAATGATGCATCTGACTCCATCTTATCACAAGGCTAATTAAGTACTTTATTATACTTGTCTTGGTTTGGATAAGACAGGTGCTTGCTAAAGAAGGCAGGAGCTTCCCCTGAAATGGCGAATGCAAACCCTCCCCACCCCTCTAAATTGCTATGAATTTTAAATTAAGGGGCTCTCAGGTAAAAAAATACGGGAGCAGGAAATAACAGCTCTTTAATAGGGAAGGGGGGAAAAAAAACATAAAATGATAAAATAAAAACAATGCAGTACACTAAAATGACAGAGCTGGAACTCAACCTGACACCCTGTTGGTCAGGGTGCCGGCAGCAGTCCAATTGGAAAAGTGGCTGCAGTCCTCCTGAGGTGTCAGGTGTGGTTCTGTTGGAGCAGGGGGTCCTGTAGAAAAAGGGTGATTCTTCCTCCACAGATCCGTGGAAGTAGAAGCAGCTGCTGTTCCTCTGGTGAATCCAGTGGAGAAGCTGTACTGGTGTGTCAGAATCTCCTGATTATATCTGGATAGCAATGCTCGGCTCCTCCCTCTGGGCAGAGCATCTCACAATGGGATGTTACAGTTCTTATCAGCCATGCAGGGACACTCAATAGCCTCTTATCACGGGATGCCCCCTGCTGAGGGAGGAGTGATTGTGATCTGTCAGGGAGAGAGATAAGGGGAAATTGCCCACTTAACACCTAGACAACTGCCATACAGATGGTAATAGAATACATCCTGCATTGCAATCCAGAACAATACTATATTATATTACCTCTGAACTGAATCTGCCAAGCACTCAGCTGCACTCCACTGCACACAATCTCATGACTGTCAGCCATCAGCCCCAACACAAAGACACACCTGGATTCAATTGGTCAGTGAATCAAAACACTCACACCAGAATCCAATCACCAATTCCCTTCAGGTAAACAATCCCCCACAATGCATTCCACTTGTGAACAACACAGGAGCAGAAAATGAGATAGGAATTGTTTTGATCATTTTTGCTTCTCTCACTGCTTCTCCCAGGTTCAGAGAATGTGAATCCCACAGGGGATTAGGGCCAAGCTGACCCTCCGAGCAAGCCCCTCATCCCTCCAAGAAACCCAAACCAAATGCTCCTCTTGTGTCACAGTTTGCTGCATTTATTTCCAAAGGCTCCTCCCACAGCCCGATTTCCTGGGCATTTTTTCCCAGACATTTTTCCTGGGCATCTGTCCCACCAGCCAGTGGGGGTCACTCACAGCCCGATCACTGAAGCTTTCTCTCCCCTGATTTTCTGTTGTGTGAAGCCTCTCCAGGGACAGGGTTCCCAGCACATGGACAACCCACCGAGTCATTTTTCACCTCATGGGTAGCATATGTTGAGACATAAATCCAAATCAGACTTGTTCCTCTTAACCCCATGTGTTAGTGGCTCTGCAATCCCCCTCCCAGTGCTCCCAGTAAGGTGGCTTACTGTTCCCCATCCCACTTCCAAGGGGGCACAGGACCCGGTTTCCTGCTGCTGGGACAAAAATGCAGCTCTTTGGTTAAACTGGCAGAAATGGTGTTTCTTTGTTCAGCTCTGTCAAGGAAGCTGAACAAGGTGGGAACCTCCCTTGGAATGGAAAATACGACCCCCTTCTCTCTGAGATGTTATAACTTTGAAATTATGGGGCTTTTAGGCAAAGCTGTGGGAACAGGAATACCAGTTCTTTACTGGTGTGTATTGTGAGAAACAAGTGAATGGAAGTTGACTTTTGCTGGATATTACATGAATTGATATTACATGATTGATTCTATTATTGATTAAATATTGGGATGTTAGTGTTGGGACAGTGATGTGTACTGTGGAGTGGCTGATGTGGTTGGGGTGGCCACCCAAGGGTGGGGCCCAGCCATAGCCCAGCCCCACTGCACAGGGATGGCCATTGCCCAGCCCTGCTCTGCCCAGCCCCAGCTGGCAGCCAGCACCTCAGGGTCCCCCCTGCCCCCTTGGCTTTGATTCTGGCAGCTTTAGAGCTGCTGCAGAGGTGAGAATCCTGCGGGGGAAAAAGGCCTGCCTGTGGTTTGCTCAGCCCTGCAAGAAGCACAAACCCCAAAGGGAGCCCAAGCAGGGGCTCTGGGAGGGCCTTTGATGGTTTTCGGAGCAGGGCTGGCTGGAAACTCCCCATGTAGTTGCAGCTGAGAGGGAACCAGTCCGGAAATGCAGCAATTGATCATTTGTTCCTCTTGGTAAGGGACTGAGAGAAACCACAAACTACTGCAAATCCCAAAAACTCTGCTCAACAGCCTGACCTGGGGCCCTCCTTCTTCAACAAAACCTGCAGCTCTTTGGAACCTTCCAGAAAGAATGTTTTGACTCTGGCTGTGGTCATCAGATAAGAGGGAACCATTGAGAAATATTGAGCAGGGGCTCTGCCCATGGCCATGGTGGGGCTGTGGGGAGTGACCCTGTGTGGATTCCAGGTGTCCCCAAAGCTGCTCCATCCCTGCCCTCCTCACCTGAGGGAAAGGCTGAGGCTTTGCAGGAATTGTGCTGTAAAGCCACCAGAGGTGCTGCTGTGGGCCCGAGACCTGCCTGGGGTCAGGCGCTGCCTTCCTTCCATCCGGGATCATGGAGAGCGGCCGCGGGTGTTGGGCAAGGCATGTACCAGGCCCCGGGACACTGCTACGCTGCCAGTGGGCACTGGGATCCAACCTGCTGCCTTGGGGGCTTCTGCCCGCTGCCGGTGGTGGTGCCGGGACCGATTGGTGCCCGTGAGTTGGCCAAAGGAGCGATTTCCCCTCCTGCCTCCCGTGCGAGGCCGCCATGGCCCCTGAGGGGATGGAGCTCGAGCGGGGCGCCCCCTGCTGGCCGGGAGTGCTCCCTGCAGCGCCCCCTGCTGGCCGGGAGTGCTCCCTGCAGCGCCCCCTGCTGGCCGGGAGTGCTCCCTGCAGCGCCCCCTGCTGGCCGGGAGTGCTCCATGCAGCGCCCCCTGCTGGCCGGGAGTGCTCCCTGCAGCGCCCCCTGCTGGCCCCGTTTATCATTTCCACAAAAACCAACAGCACTGAGCGGGAGGGAAAGTTCTGGGTTTGTGTTGTTGGTTCTGTTCTGGTTTATAAATTTCCCAGGAAAGAGCTGTAATTCCTTTTCCTGCACTTTGGCCTGGCAGCCCCAGAATCTTTGAAATTAAACACGTCCTTCCACATGGGTCTTCTTTCCATTCCAGGAACGTTCCCACATTCCTTGGCAGATATTTCTCATTTAAATGAGTTGCCAACTCCTGAGTTCCATCGTGGATGGGACAGACACTGCAAAAGCAGACAAGGTCAGGGAATTGGCCACCTCCTGTTCTTCCTTTTAATCCAGTTTGGCCACCAAGGGCCCTCTCCCCAGGTGGCACTTCTGGTCACCCAGCGATTCAGGAGCTGGCATTGGCAGAGTGTCACACTGTCCCCAGTGTGCCATGGCTGACAGACTGATGGACAGACAGGGCCCTATCTCAGCAAAAGCAAGCCTGACCCACCCCTGCCACACACAGCTGCTCCAAAATGTCTCCAGACATCAAACTTTTCCTGTCTCTGACACCCCACCCTGTGCCATGGCCTGATCCCAACTGTCCTGGCAAAGGGGGAGGCTCCGGAACGCCCACAGGGCCTTTGTGACATCCTGGTGTGGGGAACAGGGCAGAGGAGGGGTTTGGGACAGGGGACAAGGGAATCCAGAGCCTCGTGAAGGCACTTTGGCCATAGGAGCAAGGAAGGCCCAGGGCCCAGATAGGTTTGGGAAATGTTTGTGGTTTGTTCCTTTTTGGTGGCTTTCCCTGGAAATTGTTCCTTGTGTGACAATTTGGACCCTGAACCTTGTTGCTGTTGCTGTTGGTTTTATTCTCTCTCGTTGCTGTTTCAGGAAATTGTTCTTCTTTCAGTCCTTTGGGATCTTTGTGCCCCCACAGGGAGGGAGAGGGGCAGTTTTTGGTTGCAGCACAGACACGTGTTGGTGCCCGTGGGTGGGGACCCCCAGTGCCCCCCAGTTCCTGCCAGTGTCACAGCACATTCCCATAGATGTCACTGGGTTCCCGCTGTCGCCCCTGGTGTCCTTGCAGGTTCGCGTAGGTCACCTGAGGATCCTGGAGGGTGGTGGCACGGGTGGACACTGCAAGAGACACTGGCTTGGGATCTGGGTGGGGTGACACTCGTGGGTGACGTGTCCCTCTGTGTGTGTCCCCCCCCGTACTCACCCCCTGCCCTCTTGGTGACCACGACGTGGGTGTACAGCACCTGCCCCTCCTCTGGGGGGGCCGGGGGATCCGGGGGGACCCTGAGGGAATAAAGGGGATGTGGGGAAGGGAGTGGGAGATCTTCGGGGTTTGGGTAAAAGGGGAGAGGGTGGTTTGAACCCCCCACTCACCTTTCCTGATTCTTCCTGGCAGCTGCAGAGGAAAAAGTGGAAGGGTGACTGTGGGGTCCCAGGTCCCTGACCCCTCTCAGGATTCCTGAACCCCCACGGGACCCTCAATTTCTACAGGACCCTCAAACATCTCTGGAGACCCACAGAATTCATGAACATCCCCAGTACCCCCAACCAAGAACCCAAAGCCCAGCAGGGACAGAGAGCCCCCTAACACCCCCGGGGACCCTGATAGAACGCCAAACATCCCTGTAGAACACCCCAGGACCTCCCCAAACCCTACAGGACCCCAAGACGAGGTCACATTTCTGGGGGCCTCTACAGGTCCCTAGGACCCCCATTACCCAATTGTCACCCACCCACACGGTGCCACCAGTGCCAGGCCACAATGACACCCACGAGCAGGAGCAGGAACAAAAGGGCCCCACCGACCCCTGCGGCCACTGCAAGAAACAGAGGGGGACACAATGGGGTCACCCATTATTCTGGGGGTCCTTCATTCCCTTGTGACCCCGTGTGACCCCACCTGTGACCCAGGGTGAGCCAGGTATCACCTCCAGAGCCAGCTCAGGGCTGAGTGCCCGGAACACGCGGTGCCCGTCCTGTCCCAGCTGGTTGGTGGCCACGCACTGGTAGGTGCCCAAATGTCCCACATCGATGTCCCTGAGCTCCAGGAGGGGACCCCGGGCCACCTCCTGCCCATTGTGCAGCCAGGTGAAGGTGACAGGGGCTGAGCCCACCTGCACTGAGCAGTACAGGGTCATGTTGTCACCTGGGCGCACCTGGTGTGCCAGGGGACCGGGGGTGATGGTGGCATTGGCCACGGGCACTGTGGGGACAGAGACAAGGCTGAGGGCACAGGGAGGGTCTGGCAGCCCAGGTGGGAGGAGAGGGACGGGGGAATGGGTGTGATGGGGATGTTTGGGATGGGGTCACACCACAGAGGGGTGAGGGGACAAAGGGCAGAGGCGGAGCGACCCTAGAACGGTGTCTGGGGCACATGGAGGTGCCCAACCAGGGGATCCGGGGGATCTCTGGGGTCTCCCCGTGCCCATCCCCGCACTCACTGCGCACCGTGACGCGGAGCCGGGCACTGCTCTTCCGCACAGACCCCCTCTCGGAGCGCACCTGGCAGCTGTAATTCCCCGAGTGGGAGACCCCCACGCTGGGCACCAGCAGCTGCGGGGACACCTTCGGGCCCCCCAGCACCTGCCCGTCCCGGTAGAACACGTGCAGGAGGGGGGCTGGGGGCCGCAGGGGGCTGGGGGTGCTGAGGCAGCTGAGAGTCAGGGGGGACCCCAGGGTGGGCTCGGTGGGACCCTCCAGCACCGGCAGCGAGAAGAGCTCAGGGAAGGAGAGGGGAGGTGAGGACTGTGACTCTGAGTCTGCTGGGAAGGGGCTGTGGGGGTGTCAGGAGATTGGAGTTCCAGCCGAGGGGGTGCTCACCGTGCACTGTCACTGTCACTGCTGCTGACCGTGACATAAAGGACCCCACCAAGCCCCTGCAGCTGTAGCGGCCACTGTGTGTCAGCTGCAGAGGGGACAGGGACAGCACGGTCCCATTGAGGGACCCCCCCAGATCCTTCTCGTCCTGGGAAAATCGCACCTCGGTGACCGTGCGGTTCCACTGGCCCCGGCAGCGCAGTGTCAGCGTGTCCCCCTCCAGCAGCGCCCGTGCTGGCACCTGCAGCACCAGCTCATCTGTGGGACAGAGGGTCCCATCTCACTGAGGGGCTCGAGACAGGTCCGAGGTTTGGTGCCCGTGGCACCAGGGACATCTGGGGTGCACTGGGATGCACTGGGAGGTCTCTGTGTGCAGGGCAAAGGCTCTCACCATCCATGGGGTGTGAGGTCACCCAGGGAGCAGAGCTAAACCAGACCTGTCAGGGGCCACCCAGATCATTTAAGATCCCCTCTCACCATTTACGACTCTCACGGGTGGGCTGCGCCCTGTGCTGGGTCGGTCACATTCATAGGTGCCACTCTCGGTGACAGTGAAGTGGTTGTGTCCCTGCTGCCCCCAACGCTGCCCGTCCTTGTACCAGGTGGTGGCACTGACCATCCCCGAGCCCCAGCAGGTCAGTGTCACTGGGTCCCACGTCACCGCCGGCCTCCAGGGGGGCTCCAGGAGGAGCTGGGTGGTCTGGGCACCTGTGGGTGACAGGGGACACCAGCCTGGCAGGGCCAGCGCGGGGCTGGGGACAGCGGGGTGGGGCCATGGCATCCCCTGAGGACTCACCAGCGAGGCCGAGGGTCTGTGCTGGAAGGGAGAAGGGACAGGGCTGGGTGGGGTTGGCACCGTGGGGACTGTAGCACGGGCACACAGGGTGTGGGGATGTCCCTAATCTTTCTCTGTGGTGGCACTGGTGTGGCACAGAGGTCTCGAGGACAGGGACACAGCAGCCAACCCCTGCTCAGGCATGGGGACCCCATGATGGCATAGGTCACCCCCACCAGCCCCACGGCCACATCCCCATGGCCCTGTGCTCATGATCCCATTCTGTTGGCACCTGCCCCCATGGCTCATCAACATGGTGCTTGTCCCCTTGTCCCTGTCCCTGCATCCCTGTGTCCCTGTCCCCACAGCTACCCCAGGCCCAAGGTTCCTTCTGCCACATCCTTGTCCCCACATCTCCATTCCCCTGTCCCTGTCCCTGCATCCCACTTCCCACATTACTGTCTCCCTCTTCCTGTCCCCAAAGCCACACCACAACTCTGGTCACACTGGGCGCCATGCCCTGCTGGTATTGGGAACCTCAGGGGAACCCCTGTGCCCCCCTGTGCCCCCTCCCCTCCCCATCTCTGGGGTGTCAGGCCCGTGCCGGGGGCACTCACCCCACAGGAGCAGTGCCACCTTCCCGGCCATCCCGCTGTCCCCAGCCATGTGCACTGGCTGTCACTCGCTGCTGTGGCCACCTCTGCCCTGGCTGGCGGCTCTTCGGATGAAGGGGAAGGAAGCGAGGTCAGGTCTCACCCTCGTGCGTAGGTGGCACCTGGTGGGGGCAGGGTGGCCACAAGCTGGGGACAGGATGGGTACAAGGTGGGACATGGGGTTCCCAGGAGTGGGGGCCCAGGAGGTTTTGGGAGCCAGGGATGGGTGTCCCGGTGAATGGTGGGTCCCGGAGGAATGGGGGGTCCCAGGGACGGGTTCCCTGGGGAATCAGGGTGCTGAGGAGGGGGAGTCACTGGGAATGGGGGTGCCATGGGAATGGGGATGCCCAGGGCTGGGGGGAGTCAGGGATGGGAGTGCCAGGGGAATGTGGGCTCCAGGGATTTGGAGTCACGGGTTGGGGATGCTGGGGGAATGGGGGCTCCTGTGGGAATAGGGGTCCCGTGGGAATGGGGGTCCTGGGAGGATCAAGGTGCTGGGGGAGGAGGATTTCAGGGGATGGAATGAAACGGAGAAAGTTCAATGGAATGAGATGCTGGGCCATGGAGATTCTGGGCAATGTCAGGATTGGGATGAGGTCCCAGGTTTGGGGGGACACAAGGAATGGGTGCCCCATGTTTGGGTGCCCAGGGAAATGGGAGTGCCAGGAGTGGGCAGTGGCTGGGTGGGCACAGTGGTCCTTGCCTGGGTGTCTCACTCAGATTTTGGGGTGACCCAAACCTCAGCACAGCCCCACACCTGCAGCACTCCAGGGTTGCCCTGGGGGTCTCTGTGTCCCTGCCCCACACACCCCTGGGTCAGGTCCCCCCCTTTCCTGGCTCATCCATCCCTGGCAAAACTTGATGCCCAATCGGTTGAGACTAAATTACACACCCATAGAAAAAAAGCTAAAATTTTTCCCACATCATTATTTTCTTAAAAAAAGTACAAACGCATCAAAAATCAAACGGACAAGGTATAGAATGCTCTGGTTTATAGAATCCATTGCTTTCCCAACAAGTCACTCACAATAAAAACACAAACAAATCACAATGAAAGGAGACTTTTATTCCCTTTAGCAGCCCATTGGTGCATCCCACAGCAGCGTTTGCTTGTGGATGACACAGAGTGTGGAATGTCCCTGAGTGTCCAACAGCTCCATGGGATTGTTCCCTGCCTGCTGGGCAGCAACCCTGCCCCCAAGGAAGCATTTTCTTGGGCCATCTTTAGGAACTCTCCCCATTTTTCTCATTCCCACAATGAAACTTGATTGACTTCCCATGGAGGATGGGGAGAAGCTCTGTCCATCCTTAGGACAGTGCACAGGAATCTGTGGAAATGACTCAGGCTCTGATTGCCTGGTAAATCCACTCCAGCCTGCCCTGAATTCCCCTGCCTGGGCACTCCCTGCTCCTGCTGTGACACCCCTCTTCCCCAGCCCCTCGTGCTCATTATTTCCACACTTCTCCCTCTCTTCTGGTGTGCACATCCAGAACAGAAACGTTCTTTCTGGAAGGTTCCAAGGTTTTGTTCATGAAGGGGTGTCCAGGTCAGGTTTTTGAGCAGATTGTTGTTGTCCTTGCAGTAGTTTTGTGGATTTCACAGTCCCTTGGGCAAAGGACAAAATGATCAATTGCTGCATTTCCAGGCTGGTTCCCTCACAGCTGCCCCTGCAGGAGCGGTTTCCAGCCAGCCCTGCTCTGAAAACCATCAAAGGCCCTCCCAGAGCCGCTGCTTGGGCTCCCTTTGGGGTTTGTGCTTCTTGCAGGGCTGAGCAAACCACAGGCAGGCCTTTTTCCCCCACACAATTCTCACCTCTGCAGCAGCTCTAAAGCTGCCACAATCAAAGCCAAGGGGACTGTGGGGACCCTGAGGTGCTGGCTGCCAGCTGGGGCTGGGCAGAGCAGGGCTGGGCAATGGCCATCCCCGTGCAGTGGGGCTGGCCCAGGGCTGGGCCCCACCCTTGGGTGGCCACCCCAACCACATCACCCACTCCACAGTACACATCACTGTCCCAACACTAACACCACCATATTTAATCAATAATAGAATCAATCATGTAATATCAATTCATGTAATATCCAGCAAAAGTCAACTTCCATTCACTTGTTTCTCACAATACACACCAGTAAAGAACTGGTATTCCTGTTCCCACAGCTTTGCCTAAAAGCCCCATAATTTCAAAGTTATAACATCTCAGAGAGCAGGGGGTCGTATTTTCCATTCCAAGGGAGGTTCCCACCTTGTTCAGCTTCCTTGACAGAGCTGAACAAAGAAACACCATTTCTGCCAGTTTAACCAAAGAGCTGCATTTTTGTCCCAGCAGCAGGAAACCGGCTCCTGTGCCCCCTTGGAAGTGGGATGGGGAACAGTAAGCCACCTTACTGGGGGCACTGGGAGGGGGATTGCAGAGCCACTAACACATGGGGGTTAAGAGGAACAAGTCTGATTTGGATTTATGTCTCAACATATGCTACCCCTGAGGTGAAAAATGACTCGATGGGTTGTCCATGTGCTGGGAACCCTGTCCCTGGTGAGGCTTCACACAACAGAAGATCAGGGGAGAGAAAGCTTCAGTGATCGGGCTGTGAGCGACCCCCACTGGCTGGTGGGACAGATGCCCAGGAAAAATGTCTGGGAAAAAATGCCCAGGAAATCGGGCTGTGGGAGGAGCCTTTGGAAATAAATGCAGCAAACAGTGACACAAGAGGAGCGTTTTGCTTTGGGTTTCTTGGAGGGATGAGGGGCTTGCTCGGAGGGTCAGCTTGACCCTCCTCCCCTGTGGGATTCACATTCTCTGAACCTGGGAGAAGCAGTGAGAGAAGCAAAAATGATCCAAACAATTCTTATCTCATTTTCTGCTCCTGTGCTGTTCACAAGTGGAATGCATTGTGGGGGATTGTTTACCTGAAAGGAGTTGGTGATTGGATTCTGGTGTGAGTGTTTTCAAACCAATTGAATCCAGGTGTGTGTTTGTGTCGGGACTGATGGCTGAGAGTCATGAGATTGTGTGCAGTGGAGTGCAGTTGAGTGCTTGGCAGATTCAGTTCAGAGACAATATAATATAGTATAATAAAGTACTTAATTAGCCTTGTGATAAGATGGAGTCAGATGCATCATTCCTCCTGGACATCAGGCAAAAATATCACCGATGCTCCCTGCCCTTGCCTTTTCTTCCTTGTGGTCCTTCTTCCCTGTCCACACCCGTTCTTCCCTGCTTTTCTGCTTCCCCGAGCCAGCTCACTCCTGCTCCTCCTGGACGTTCCTTCATTGGTTTCCCGACGGAGCGGATGCTGCCTGAACCCACCCACCTGCTGCCTCTGCCACGTTTCCCCTGCTGCCCACAGCACCGAGCCTGCTGCACCTGCCCACCGCAGCACCAGCCCACGGCAGCCAGCCCAGAGCCAGCAGTGCTGCAGCACCAGCCCGCAGCCAGCCCGCAGCAGCCAGCCTGCAGCCATCGCTGGCCGATGCCAGAGACACGCAGGTGCCATCCTTGGAGATCACACCCAGCCACTCACAAAGGCCATGTGGGCTGGCTGTGGCTTGCAACACACACACTCCATCTGCCGAGCTGATGCCCACAGAGCGCCCGGGCTGCTTGTGGTAACGCTGTCCCTGTCCTCTGTTTCTCTCTCTGTCCTTTTCCCTTTCTAGTCCCTTCTCTCCCCCTTTGGTAAGAACACTTACCCTCCTTCATCAAGAAACAGTGCTCAGATATAATATAGCCATGTTTGTGCTTCATTTTCATCTGAGAAACCTCTCAGAAGGAATCCTCCCCAACTCCCCCTTTTACAGCGGGATGGGACAGGGGTAGTGGGAGGGGGAATGGGGAAGCCCTGGCTGTACTGCAAGCACTGTGGGGAGAGAATGGGGCAGTCACTGAGGGTACTTGGGCACTGGGATGGGGCTGGGGAGGCCCTGCAGGTACGAGGAAAGGGATGGGGGAGCCCTTGGGGGTAGTGGGAGAGGAAATGGGGAGCAGAGGGTGCCCTGTGTAGCCTCCCCCTGACCCATGACCACCTCCCTTGGAAGGATGGGCAAGCACAGGAGCCATGGAGGGAGCACCCCCAGTGTCACCCAGTGCCTCCTGCTTCCCAGAGCATCACAACTTCTGGTGTAGATTGTCATAGATGTCCCTGGGTTCCCACGGTTGCCATTGCAGCTCCATGTACGTCGCCTGAGGATCCTCCACTGAGGGTGCCAGGGGCTCTGGGGGTGCCCTGTGGGAATAAGGGGGTGTGTGGAAGGGGATGGGAGGTGCTGGGGGTTTGGGTAAAAGGTGTATCATGGCTGGAGCCTGCACTCACCTTTGCTGGTGCCTCCTGGCATCTGCAAAGGAAAACTGGAGGGGTGACTTTGGAGACCCAGGGGCCCCCATCCACCCTTGGGAATGCTGAACCACCACCGGACATACAATCCCCCCCAGGCCCCCCTAACACCCAGTGCCCCCAGAACCCAGAGCCTGGCAGGGAGGGAGACCCCTGACAGAACCCCCAATATCCCTGCACGACCCTCCAACACCTCCCCAGGGCTCTGAGCCATGGTCACTGGAGCTCAGCCTCTGCCAAGCCAGGGGTTGTGGGTGCCGCCCTCTGGCCCTCCTCTCTCTGGGGCTTGTCCCATCCCTCTCCATGACCCCTGTGCCCCCATTGTCACCCACCCCAGCGGTGCCACCAGTGCCAGGCCACAATGACACCCACGAGCAGGAGCAGGAACAAAAGGGCCCCACCGACCCCTGTGATCCCTGCAAGAGATAGAGGGGGACACAATGGGGTCACCCATTATTTCGGGGGTCCTGAACACCCCGGGGACGCCTTGTGACCCCACCTGTGACCCAGGGTGAGCCAGGTGTCACCTTCAGTTCCAGCTCAGGGCTGAGTGCCCGGAACACGCGGTGCCCGTCCTGTCCCAGCTGGTTGGTGGCCACGCACTGGTAGGTGCCTGAATGTCCCACATCGATGTCCCTGAGCTCCAGGAGGGGACCCTGAGCCACCTCGTGCCCGTTGTGCAGCCAGGTGAAGGTGACAGGGGCTGAGCCCACCTGCACTGAGCAGTGCAGCGTCACGTTGTCACCTGGGCACACCTGGTGTGCCAGGGGACCGGGGGTGATGGTGGCATTGGCCACGGGCACTGCAGGGACAGAGACAGGGCTGAGGGCACAGGGAGGGGTTGGCAGTTGGTGTGGGGGGAGAGGGACAGGGGGGATGGGTGTGATGGGGGATGTCGGGGATGGGGTCACAGCACAGAGGGGTGAGAGGACACAGGGCAGAGGTGGGGGAACACAAGAATGGTGTCAGGGAGACATGGACATACCCAGGCAGGGGATCCGGGGGATCTCTGGGGTCTCCCCGTGCCCATCCCCGCACTCACTGCGCACCGTGACACAGAGCCGGGCACTGCTCTTCTGCACAGCTCCCCCCTTTGGAGCGCACCTGGCAGCTGTAATTCCCCGAGTGGGAGACCCCCACGCTGGGCACCAGCAGCTGCAGGGACCCCTGCGGACCCCCAGCACCTGCCCATCCCGATAGAACATGTGCAGGAGGGGGCCTGGGGGCCTCAGTGGGCTGGGGGTGCTGAGGCAGCTGAGAGTCAGGGGGGACCCCTCGGTGGGCTCGGTGGGACCCTCCAGCACCGGCAGCGAGAAGAGCTCAGGGAAGGAGAGGGGAGGTGAGGACTGTGACTCTGAGTCCTCTGGGAATGGGCTTTGGGGCTGTCAGGAGGTTGGAGCTCTAGACATGGCGGTGCTCACCGTGCACTGTCACTGTCACTGGTGCCGATTCCCAAAACTTCTCTAACGCCCAGAGTTCCAACCAGCCCTTGCAGTGGTAGCTGCCGCTGTGGCTCCGCTGCAGAGGGGACAGGGACAGTTCGGTGCCATCGCGGAGTCCCCCCAGTTCCTTCCACTCATGATAGAAAGACACCCTGGTGACCGTGCGGTTCTGCCAGGCCCGGCAGCGCAGTGTCACCGTGTCCCCCTCCAGCAGCGCCCGCGCCGGCACCTGCAGCACCAGATTGTCTGGGGGACAGAGGGGTCCTGTCACACTGATGGCACCAGGACCCATCACTGGGTCACACCCAGGGCACCAGTGGCCTCCAATTCTAACACGATGTTCCCCCACATTGGGATGTTCTGGGATGTCCCCAGAGCAGGGGACAGGCTCTGGTCACACACGAGGTGACCCATGGAGGAGAGCCCACCCAGAGCCCTTGGGCTCCCCGCAGGTGCCAGGCTGGGGACACCCAAACACCCCTCACCGTGTGAGACTGTCACGGGGGGACTGCGCCCACTGCCGGGCCTGTCACAGGTGTAGGTGCCACTCAGGGTGACAGTGAGGCAGTCGATTCCCTGCTGCCACCAGCGCTGCCCGTCCCTGTACCAGGTGGTGTCACCAGCGGTCCCTGAGCCGTGGCAGGTCAGTGTCACCTGGTCCCACAGCACCGGTGGCCTCCAGGGGGCTCCAGGAGGAGCTGGGTGGTCTGGGCACCTGCGGATGACAGGGGACACCAGCCTGGCAGGGCCAGCGCGGGGCTGGGGACAGCGGGGTGGGGCCATGGCATCCCCCGAGGACTCACCAGCGAGGCAGAGGGTCTGGGCTGGAAGGGAGAAGGGACAGGGCTGGGTGGGGGTGGCACTGCAGGGACAGCGGCTCACGAGTTACAGGGTGTGGGGGCTGTCCCAAAACTGTCCCCATGGGGAGAGCAGTTCTTGTGGGTAAACGTGTCTGGGTGGTCCCCAAAAGATTTGGCGTGGCAGGGTGACATGTCTGTGTCACAGCCACCCGTGTGCCACATCCCTGTGGCACAGACACATTGGGAACAGGGACACTGAGGCCACCGTGGGCTGAGGCACAACATGGGGACACTGTGGGCACCCCGGGCACGAGGACACCACAGACACAGCCCATGCTGGCCCAGGTCACCACCACCAGCTCAAGATCCCATCCCCATCATCCCATCCCCATGGCCACATCCTCACCGTTCTTGTCCCCTTTTGTCCCTCCATCCCAGTTCCCTTGTACCTGACCCCAGAGCTACCTGAGCCCAAAGGTGCCACTCCCCACATTCCTGTCCCCACATCCCCATCCCCAAATTCCTGCCCCATGTTCCTGTCCCCAAAACCACCCTACATCCCCAGTCCCACCAAGGTCCGCTGTGGGTAACACGGACTGGCACTGCTGGCCTTGGGGACCTCAGGGGAACCCCTGTGCCCCCCTCTGCCCCCTCCCCTCCCCATCTCTGGGGTGTCAGGCCCGTGCCGGGGGCACTCACCCCACAGGAGCAGTGCCACCTTCCCGGCCATCCCGCTGTCCCCAGCCATGTGCACTGGCTGTCACTCGCTGCTGTGGCTGTCCCCTGGCTGGTGGCTCTTTGGATGAAGGGGAAGGAAGCGAGGTCAGGTCTCGCCCTCGTGCGTAGGTGGCACCTGGTGGGGGCAGGGTGGCCACAAGCTGGGCACAGGAAGGGGACGAGCTTGGGTGTGAAAAGTTGGGACATGGGGTTCCAAGGAGGCGGGTCTCAGGGTGTTTGGGGAGCCAGGGATGGGTGTCCAGGGGAATGGGGTGTCCCAGAGGAATGGGGTTTCCCAGGGATTGGGTCCCAGGGGATGGGGATGCTGAGGAGGGGGAGTCACTGGGAATGGGGGTGGGCCATGGGAAAGAGGGCCCTGGGAGGGTCAAGGTGCTGGGAAAAAGAGGATTGCAGAGGATGGAATGAAGAGGAGAGGGTTCCTTGGGAATGAGGTGCTGGGCCATGGAGATCCTGGGGAATGGCAGGGCTGGGATGGGGGTCCCAGGGCTGATGGGATATAAGGAATGTGCGTCCCATGGTTCAGTTCCCAGGGAAATGAGGGTGCCAGGGATGGGCAGTGGCTGGGTGAGACCGTGGGTCTCAGCTCCTTCCCTGGGTGCCTCAGATTTTGGGGTGATCCAGAGCACAGCACAATCCCCAGAAGGTGCTGGTGGCCTGGGGGTCACCCCAGACAGATTCTGAGGGTCTCCGGGACTCTGTCCTCACACTCCCAGGGACTTTTCCCTCTCTTTTTTTCCATTTTTATCATTTAACCCTTCAATTACACGAGCCCCCAGTTCATGCCTTGATTATCCTGGAGAGCACCTGAGCAGTGAATGGGCTGGGGGCAGCCCGGGGTGGGGGAAGCAGGGGTGAGGGGTCTGCAGGGAGGGCTGGGCAGGCTGTGGGGTTGGGGGTGTCTGGCTGTGCCCCCTCAACACTTTCACTTTCTCTCTCCTGCAGCAGAAGGAAGAGGCCGTTTGACACCTTTGTCACATTGTGGGGGCAGGTTCTGTCCTGGGGGAGCACATCTGGGGGGCTCCCGTCCTGGGGGGATGCTGTCCTAGGGGGGACACATGGTGGCGCAGGGGGTCCTGTCCTGGGGGATGGCAGCTCTGGGGGGGGTCCAGACTTCTCCATTCTTGCTCATCTCCTGCAGGATCTGAGCCTCCAAGAGCAGCTGGGGAATGGAGCCCAGGGCAGGAAGGAGAGCCCAAACTCTGCTCCTTGAAGCCAGCAGCCACCCAAGGATGGGGACCAGCCCTGGGCCAGCCCCACTGCACAGGGATGGCCATTGCCCAGCCCTGCTCTGCCCAGCCCCTGCTGGCAGCCAGCACATCAGGGTCCCCCCTGCCCCCTTGGCTTTGATTCTGGCAGCTTTAGAGCTGCTGCAGAGTGGAGAATTCTGTGAGGGGAAAAAGGCCTGCCTGTGGTTTGCTCAGCCCTGCAAGAAGCACAAACCCCAAAGGGAGCCCAAGCAGTGGCTCTGGGAGGGCCTTTGATGGTTTTCAGAGCAGGGCTGGCTGGAAACCCCCCTATGCAAGGGCAGCTGTGAGGGAACCAGTCCGGAAATGCAGCAATTGATCGTTTTGTCCCTTTGCCCAAGGCACTGAGAGAAACCACAAAACTACTGCAAAGACAACAACAAACTGTTCAACAACCTGACCTGAGGCACACAGGGGCATTTCCACAGATTCCTGTGCACTGTCCCAAGGATGGACAGAGCTTCTCTCCATCCTCCATGGGAAGTCAATCAAGTTTCAAGGTGGGAATGAGAAAAACGTGGAGAGTTCCTAAAGATGGCCCAAGAAAAGGCTTCCTTGGGGGCTGGGTTGCTGCCCAGCAGGCAGGGAACAATCCCATGGAGCTGTTGGACACTCAGGGACATTCCACACTCTGCGTCATCCACAAGCAAACGCTGCTGTGGGATGAACAAGGGGCTGCTAAAGGGAATAAAAGTCTCCTTTCATTGTGATTTGTTTGTGTTTTTATTGTGAGTGACTTGTTGGGAAAGCAATGGATTCTCTAAACCAGAGCATTTTATACCTTGCCAGTTTGATTTTTGCCATGTTTGTACTTTTTTTGGGGAAATAATGGTGTGGGAAAAATTTTTGCTTTTATTCTATGAATGTGTAATTTTGTCCCAACCAATTGGGCATCAAGTGTTGCCTGGGATGGCTGAGCCAGGAAATGGGGGGACCTGACCCAGGGGTGTGTGGGGCAGGGACACAGAGACCCCCAGGGCAACCCTGGGGTGCTGCAGGTGTGGGGGCTGTGCTGGGCTCTGGGTCACCCCAAAATCTGAGATACTCTGGGAAGGAGCTGTGACCCCTGTGCCCACCCACCAACTGCCTACACCTGGAAGTGACATTTCCCTGGGCACCCAACCAAGGCATCCCCATTCCTTGTGTCCCCCCAACCCTGGGACCTCCATCCCAGTACTGACACTCCCCAGGATCTCCATGGCCCAGCACCTCATTCCCAAGGAACCCTCTCCTGTTCATTCCATCCCCTGCAATCCTCCTTCCCCCAGCACCTTGATCCTCCCAGGACCTCCATTCCAACAGGACCCCATTCCCATTCCCCATTCCTCCGTTCCCACTGGAGACACCATTCCTCCATCATCCCCATCCCGTGACTCCAAATCCCTGGAGCCCACGTTCCCCTGGCACTCCCATCCCTGACTCCCCCCAGCCCTGGGCACCCCCCATTCCTCTGGGATGCCCCATTCCCCTGGACACCCATCCCTGGCTCCCCAAATCCCCTGAGCCCCCACTCCTGAGAAACCCCATGTCCCACCTTGTCCCACCCAGCCTTCTCCCCATCCTGTGCCCAGCTTGTGGCCACCCTGCCCCCACCAGGTGCCACCTACACACGAGGGTGAGACCTGACCTCGCTTCCTTCCCCTTCATCCGAAGAGCCACCAGCCAGGGGACAGCCACAGCAGCGAGTGACAGCCAGTGCACATGGCTGGGGACACCGGGATGGCCGGGAAGGTGGCACTGCTCCTGTGGGGTGAGTGCCCCTGGGCACGGGCCTGGCACCCTGGGGATGGGGAGGGGAGGTGGCACAGGGGGGCTGTGGGGTCCCCTGAGGTTCCCAATGCCAGCAGTGCCAGAGCATGAGTTGACCAGAGCCATGAGGTGGCTGTGGGGACAGTAGAGAGGGGACAGGAATGTGAGGACATTAATAAGGGGACAGAGATTTGGGGAGGCATCATGGGGCTGGTGTGGGTGACCTGGGCCAGCACGGGGTGGCCGTGACATCCCCAGTTCAGGAGTGTCCACAGTGTCCTTGTGTCCTGCCTGAGCAAGGGCTAGACAAGGTTTTTCTGTCTCCAAGGGGTCCATGTCACACAAGGACACTTTGGGGACAGCCCCCAAACCCTGTACCCCATGTGCCTCTGTCCCCACGGTGCCACCCCCACCCAGCCCTGTCCCTTCTCCCTTCCAGCCCAGACCCTCGGCCTCGCTGGTGAGTCCTCAGGGGATGCCATGGCCCCACCCCGGTGGCCCCAGCCCCACGCTGGCCCTGCCAGGCTGGTGTCCCCTGTCACCCACAGGTGCCCAGACCACCCAGCTCCTCCTGGAGCCTCCCTGGAGGCCACCGGTGGTGTGGGACCCAGTGACACTGACCTGCCAGGGCTTGGGGACCGCTGGTGACACCACCTGGTACAAGGACGGGCAGCGCTGGTGGCAGAAGGGAGGCGACCATGTCACTGTCACCAAGAGTGGCACCTATGAGTGTGACAGACCCGGCAGCGGGCGCAGCCCACCTGTGACAGTCTCACATGGTGAGGGGGGTTTGGGTGTCCCCAGGCTGGAACCCACAGGGAACCCGAGGGCTCTGGGTGGGCTCCACTCCATGGGTCACCTCGTGTGTGACCAGAGCCTGTCCCCTGCTCTGGGGACATCCCAGAGCACCCCAGTATGGGGGAACCCTGTGTTGGAATTGGGGACCCCTCGTGCTCAGGGTGTGACTCAGTGGGGGGTCCCGGTGCCATCAGCTCTGACAGGACCCCTCTGTCCCACAGACTGGCTGGTGCTGCAGGTGCCAGTGCGGGAGCTGCTGGAGGGGGACACGGTGACACTGCGCTGCCGGGGCTGGCAGAACCCGGTCACCAGGGTGTCCTTCTACCGCGAGGGGGAGAAACTGAGGGGGCTCCGCGATGGCACCGAGCTGTCCCTGTCCCCTCTGCAGCTGAGCCACAGCGGTAACTACAGCTGCAAGGGCCAGGTGGCATACTGGGTGTTGCATGAGTCAGCACCGGTGACAATGACAGTGCACGGTGAGCACCCCAGAGCACCCCAGTGTGGGGAGTGCTCCGTGTTGGGATTGCGGGTCCCTGGTGATTGGGGTGTTACCTAGTGGGGGGATCCCCATGAAAACGGGACCCCTAGTGTGACAGGACCCCCGTGTCCCACAGCCAGGTTAGAGTTGCAGATGTCGGCGCAGGAGCTGCTGGAGGGGGACACGGTGACACTGCGCTGCCTGCGCTGGCAGAACAACCCGGTCACCGGAGTGCGATTCTATCATGGGGACAAGGAGGTGGGGAGGCCCCTCAATGGGACCGAGCTGTCCCTGTCCCCTCTGCAGCTGAACGACAGTGGAAACTACAGCTGTGAGGGCCGGGTGGACTCCGGAGTGTCACTGTGGGCAAAGTCGGCACCAGTGACAGTGACAGTGCACGGTGAGCACCCCCTCGGCTGGAACTCCAATCTCCTGACACCCCCACAGCCACTTCCCAGCAGACTCAGAGTCACAGTCCTCACCTCCCCTCTCCTTCCCTGAGCTCTTCTCGCTGCCGGTGCTGGAGGGTCCCGCCGAGCCCACCCTGGGGTCCCCCCTGACTCTCAGCTGCCTCAGCACCCCCAGCCCCCTACGGCCCCCAGCCCCATTCCTGCACGTGTTCTATCGGGACGGGCAGGTGCTGGGGGGCCCGCAGGTGTCCCCGCAGCTGCTGGTGCCCTCCGTGGGGGTCTCCCACTCGGGGAATTACAGCTGCCAGGTGCGCTCCGAGAGGGGGAACGTGCGGAAGAGCAGTGCCCGGCTCCGCGTCACGGTGCTCAGTGAGTGCGGGGATGGGCATGGGGATCACCCCCAGCCTTCCTCCGTCCTCTTCATGGGGACGACCATGTCCCCTAGACACCTTTCTTGCGTTCCCCTTCTCTGCCCTTTGTCCCCTCAACCCTCTATGGTGTGACCCCACACATGACATCCCACCCCCACACCCATCTCCCCCATCCCTGTCCCCCCACACCAGCTGCCAGACCCTCCCTGTGCCCTCAGCCCTGTCTCTGTCCCCACAGTGCCCGTGGCCAATGCCACCATCATCCCCAGTCCCCTGGCACACCAGGTGCACCCAGGTGACAACGTGACGCTGCACTGCTCAGTGCAGGTGGGCTCAGCCCCTGTCACCTTCACCTGGCTGTGGAACGGGCAGGAGGTGGCCCGGGGTCCCCTCCTGGAGCTCAGGGACATCGATGTGGGACATTCGGGCACCTACCAGTGCGTGGCCACCAACCAGCTGGGACAGGACGGGCACCGCGTGTTCCGGGCATTCAGCCCTGAGCTGGCACTGACAGTGAAAGCATGGGGACACAGGGACAAAGGTGGGGTCACATGGGGTCCCCGGGGTGTTCAGGACCCCCGAAATAATGGGTGACCCCATTGTGTCCCCCTCTATCTCTTGCAGTGGCCGCAGGGGTCGGTTGGGCCCTTTTGTTCCTGCTCCTGCTCGTGGGTGTCATTGTGGCCTGGCACCGGTGGCACCTCCTGGGTAGGTGACAATGGGGGGATGGGGGTCCCAGGGAGCGGTAGAGGTTCCCAGAACTGTGACCTTGTTTGGGGATCCAGTAGGGTTTGGGGAGACACAGGGGGTCCTGCAGCAATGTTGGGGGTTCTTTCAGTGGCCCTGAGTTTGATTGGGGTTCTCTGTCCCTGCTGGGCTTTGGGTTCTTGGTTGTGGGCACTGGGGATGTTCCTGAATTCTGGGGGGCACCTGATATATTTGGGGGTCCTGTGGGGAATTTGTGGGTCCCGTGGGGGTTCAGGAATCCTGAGAGGGGTCAGGGACCTGGGACCCCACAGTCACCCTTCCCCACTTTCCCCTGCAGCGGCCAGGAAGAACCAGGAAAGGTGAGTGGGGGGTTCAAACCACCCTCTCCCCTTTTCCCCCAACCCCCAACAGCTCCCATTCCCTCCCCCATATCCCCTTTATTCCCTCAGGGCCCCCCCGGATCCCCCGGACCCCCCAGAGGAGGGGCAGGTGCTGTACACCCACGTCGTGGTCACCAAGAGGGCAGGGGGTGAGTATGGAGGGGACACATGCAGAGGGACACGTCACCCACGAGTGTCACCCTACCCAGATCCCACAGCCCATGTCTCTTGCAGTGTCCCCCCGTGCCACCACCCTCCAGGATCCCCAGGTGACCTACGCCGAGCTGAGGGGACACCAGGGACGACGGCGGGAACCTGGTGACATCTACGGGAATGTGCTGTGACACTGGGGGGATCTGGGGGGCACTGGGGGTCCCCACCCACGGGCACCAACTCGTGTCTGTGCTGCCACCAAAAACTGCCCCTCTCCCTCCCCGTGGGGGCACAAAGATCCCAAAGGGCTGAGAGAAGAACAATTTCCTGAAACAGCAACAAGAGAGAATAAAACCAACAGCAACAGCAACAAGGTTCAGAGTCCAAATTGTCACACAAGGAACGATTTACTGGGAAAGCCAACAAAAAGTAACAAACCACAGACATTTCCAAAAGTTGGCTGGGCCCTGTGCCTTCCTTGCTCTGATGGCCAAAGTGCCTTCACGAGGCTCTGGATTCTCTTCTCCCCTGTCCCAAACCCCTCCTCTGCCCTGTTCCCAACACCAGGATGTCACAAAGGCCCTGTGGGGGTTCTGGAGTCTCCCCCTTTGCCAGGGGAGTCGGGATCATGCCATGGCACAGGGTGGGGTGTCAGAGACAGGAAAAGTTTGATGTCTGGAGACATTTTGGAGCAGCTGTGTGTGTCAGGGGTGGGTCATGCCTTGCTTTTGGTGAGACAGGGCCCCATCTGTCCATCAGTCTGTCAGCCATGGCACACTGGGGACAGTGTGACACTCTGCCAATGCCAGCTCCTGAGTGGCTGGGTGACCAGAAGTGCCAGCTGGGGAGAGGGCCCTTAGTGACCGAACTGGCTTAAAAGGCAGAGCATGAGGTGGCAAAGTCCCTGACCCTGTCTGCTCTTGGGGTATCTGTCCCATCCATGCTGGAACCCAGGAATTGGCAACTCATTTAAAGAGAAATGTCCATCAAGGAAAGTGGGAACGTTCCTGGAATGGAAAGAAGACCCATGTGGAAGGACGTGTTTAATTTCAAAAATGAAGGGGCTTCCAGGCCAAAGTGCAGGAAAAGGAATTACAGCTCTTTACTGGGAAATTTATAAACCAGAACAGAACCAACAACACAAACACAGAACTTTCCCTCCCGCCCAGCGCTGTTGGTTTTTGTGGCAGTGATAACCGCGGCCAGCAGGGGGCGCTGCAGGGAGCACTCCCGGCCAGCAGGGGGCGCTGCAGGGAGCACTCCCGGCCAGCAGGGGGCGCTGCAGGGAGCACTCCCGGCCAGCAGGGGGCGCTGCAGGGAGCACTCCCGGCCAGCAGGGGGCGCTGCAGGGAGCACTCCCGGCCAGCAGGGGGCGCCCCGCTCGAGCTCCATCCCCTCAGGGGCCATGGCGGCCTCACACGGGAGGCAGGAGGGGAAATCGCTCCTTTGGCCAACTCACGGGCACCAATCGGTCCCGGCACCACCACCGGCAGCGGGCAGAAGCCGCCAAGGCAGCAGGTTGGATCCCAGTGCCCACTGGCAGCGTAGCAGTGTCCCGGGGCCTGGTACATGCCCTGCCCAACACCCGCGGCCGCTCTCCATGGTCCCGGATGGAAGGAAGGCAGCGCCTGAGCCCAGGCAGGTCTCGGGCCCACAGCAGCACCTCTGGTGGCTTTACAGCACAATTCCTGCAAAGCCTCAGCCTTTCCCTCAGGTGAGGAGGGCAGGGATGGAGCAGCTTTGGGGACACCTGGAATCCACACAGGGTCACTCCCCACAGCCCCACCATGGCCGCCGGCAGAGCCCCTGCTCGATATTTCTGCATGGTTCCCTCTTATCTGATGGCCCCAGGCTGAGTCAAAACATTCTTTCTGGAAGGTTCCCAATGCCTGCAGGTTTTGTTCAAGAAGGAATGTCCCAGGTCAGGCTTTTGAGCAGAGTGTTGTGGGATATGCAGTAGTCTGTGGTTCTCTCAGTCCCTTACCAAGAGGAACAAATGATCAATTGCTGCATTTCCGGACTGGTTCCCTCACAGCTGCCCCTGCAGGGGGGGTTTCCAGCCAGCCCTGCTCTGAAAACCATCAAAGGCCCTCCCAGAGCCGCTGCTTGGGCTCCCTTTGGGGTTTGTGCTTCTTGCAGGGCTGAGCAAACCACAGGCAGGCCTTTTCCCCCACAGAATTCTCACCTCTGCAGCAGCTCCACACACCCAGAGCCCCTCGGAATCTGCCCGGCGAGTCCCACAGCCTTCCAGCACCTTGTGGGGGCTGTGCTGGGCCCTGGTTCACCCCAAAATCTGAGGCACCCAAGGAAGGATCTGAGACCCACAGGCCCACCCAGGCACTGCCCACCCCTGGCACCCTCATTCAACCAGAAATCAAACCATGGGAGCCCCATTCCTCAGGTGCCACCTTGCCTGGGACCCCCATCCCAGTTCTGACACTCCCCAGGATCCCATGGCCCAGCACCCCATTCCCAAGGAACCCTCTCCTGTTCATTCCATCCCCTGCAATCTCCCTTCTCTGAGGACCTTGATTGTCCCTGGACGGCTATTCACATGGGACCACCCCCTTTTCCCCAGCATCTCCATCCCATGGCCCCAAATCCTGGAACCCTCGTTCCCCTGGGACTCCCATCCCTGAGTCCCCCCAGCCCTGGGCACCCCATTCCCATGGCACCCCCACGTTCCCAGTGACTCCCCCTCCCCAGCACCCCGATTACCCAGGGACCCCCCAGGCCTGGGAAACCCCATTCCTTTGGGACCCCCCATTCCCCTGGACACCCATCCCTGGCTCCCCAAATCCCCTGAGCCCCCACTGAGAAACCCCATGTGCCACCTTGTCCCACCCACGCTCGTCCCCTTCCTGTGCCCAGCTTGTGGCCACCCTGCCCCCACCAGGTGCCACCTACGCATGAGGGCGAGACCTGACCTCGCTTCCTTCCCCTTCATCCGAAGAGCCACCAGCGAGGGGACAGCCACAGCAGCGAGTGACAGCCAGTGCACATGGCTGGGGACAGCAGGATGGCCGGGAAGGTGGCACTGTTCCTGTGGGGTGAGTGCCCCTGGGCACGGGCCTGACACCCCAGGGATGGGGAGGGGAGATGGCACAGGGGGGCTGTGGGGTCCCCTGAGGTTCCCAATGCCAGCAGTGCCAGAGCATGAGGTGACCGGAGCCATGGGGTGGCTGTGGGGACAGTAGAGAGGGGACAGGAATGTGAGGACATTAATAAGGGGACAGAGATTTGGGGAGTCATCATGGGGCTGGTGTGGGTGACCTGGGCCAGCACGGGGTGGCCGTGACATCCCCAGTTCAGGAGTGTCCACAGTGTCCTTGTGTCCTGCCTGAGCAAGGTCTAGACAAGGTATTTCTGTCCCCAAGGGGTCCATGTCACACAAGGACACTTTGGGGACAGCCCCCACACCCTGTACCCCATGTGTCTCTGTCCCCACGGTGCCACCCCCACCTAGCCCTGTCCCTTCTCCCTTCCAGCACAGACCCTCGGCCTCGCTGGTGAGTCCTTGGGGGATGCCATGGCCCCACCCCGCTGTCCCCAGCCCCGTGCTGGCCCTGCCAGGCTGGTGTCCCCTGTCACCCACAGGTGCCCAGACCACCCAGCTCCTCGTGGAGCCCCCCTGGAGGCCGGCGGTGCTTTGGGACCCAGTGACACTGACCTGCCAGGGCTCGGGGACCGCCGGTGCCACCACCTGGTACAGAGACGGGCAGCGCTGGGGGCAGAAGGGAGGCAACCACTTCACTGTCACCGAGAGTGGCACCTACAGGTGTGACACCCCGGGAAGCAGGCGCAGCCCACCCGTGACAGTCTCAAATGGTGAGGGGGGTTTGGGTGCCCCCAGCCGGGCACCCGCGGGGACCCCGAGGGCTCTGGGTGGGCTCCGCTCCATGGGTCACCTCCTGCGTGACCAGAGCCTGTCCCTTACTCTGGAGACATCCCAGAGCATCCCAGTATGGGGGAACCCCGTCTTGGAATTGGGGACCTCTGGTGCTCACTGTGTGACTCAGTGGGGGGTCCTGGTGCCATCAGCTCTGACAGGACCCCTCTGTCCCACAGACGATCTGGTGCTGCAGGTGCCGGTGCTGGCGCTGCTGGAGGGGGACACGGTGACACTGCGCTGCCGGGGCTGGAGGAACCGCACGGTCACCAGGGTGTCCGTCTACCGCGAGGGGGAGAAACTGAGGGGGCTCCGCGGTGGGACCAAGCTGTCCCTGTCCCCTCTGCAGCTGCACCACAGTGGCAGCTACCGCTGCACGGGCCTGGTGGGATCCTGGGTGTTGCATGAGTCAGCACCGGTGACAATGACAGTGTACGGTGAGCACTCCAGAGCACCCCAGTGTGGGGAGTGCTCCGTGTTGGGATTGGGGGTCCCTGGTGATCATGGTGTGACCCAATGGGGGGATCCCGATGAAAACGGGACCCCCAGTGTGACAGGACCCCGTGTCCCACAGCCAGGTTAGAGTTGCAGGTGTCGGCGCGGGAGCTGCTGGAGGGGGACACGGTGACACTGCGCTGCCTGCGCTGGCACGACAACCCGGTCACCGGAGTGCGATTCTATCATGGGGACAAGGAGGTGGGGAGGCCCCTCAATGGGACCGAGCTGTCCCTGTCCCCTCTGCAGCTGAACCACAGTGGAAACTACAGCTGCGAGGGCTGGGTGGACTCTGGAGTGTCACCGTGGGCACAGTCGGCACCAGTGACAGTGACAGTGCATGGTGAGCACCCCCTCGGCTGGAACTCCAATCTCCTGACACCCCCACAGCCCCTTCCCAGCAGACTCAGAGTCACAGTCCTCACCTCCCCTCTCCTTCCCTGATCTCTCCCCGGTGCCGTTGCTGGAGGGTCCCCCCGAGCCCAGCCTGGGGTCGGCCCTGACTCTCAGCTGCCTCAGCACCCCCAGCCCCCTGAGGCCCCCCGCCCCCCTCCTGCACGTGTTCTACCTGGACGGGCAGGTGCTGGGGGGCCCACAGGTGTCCCCGCAGCTGCTGGTGCCCTCCGTGGGGGTCTCCCACTCGGGGAATTACAGCTGCCAGGTGCGCTCCGAGGGGGGGAACGTGCGGAAGATCAGCGCCCGGCTCCGCGTCACGGTGCGCAGTGAGTGCGGGGATGGGCACGGGGATCGCCCACAACCTTCCTTCGTCCTCTTCTTGGGGACGACCATGTCGTTCCAGACACCGTTCTTGCGTCCCTCTTCTCTGCCCTTTGTCCCTTCACCCCTCTGTGGTGTGACCCCACACATGACATCCCACCCCCACACCCATCCCCCCCATCCCTGTCCCCCCACACCAGCTGCCAGACCCTCCCTGTGCCCTCAGCCCTGTCTCTGTCCCCACAGTGCCCGTGGCCAATGCCACCATCACCCCCGGTCCCCTGGCACACCAGGTGCGCCCAGGTGACAACGTGACGCTGCACTGCTCGGTGCAGGTGGGCTCAGCCCCTGTCACCTTCACCTGGCTGCACAATGGGCAGGAGGTGGCCCGGGGTCCCCTCCTGGAGTTCAGGGACATCGACGTGGGACATTCGGGCACCTACCAGTGCGTGGCCACCAACCAGCTGGGACAGGACGGGCACCGCGTGTTCCGGGCACTTAGCCCTGAGCTGCAACTGACAGTGAAAGCATGGGGACACAGGGACACAGGTGGGGTCACATGTGGTCCCCGGGGTGTTCAGGACCCCCGGGATGATGGGTGACCCCGTTGTGTCCCCCTCTGTCTCTTGCAGTGGCCGCAGGGGTCAGTGGGGCCCTTTTGTTCCTGCTCCTGCTCGTGGGTGTCATTCTGGCTTGGCACCGGTGGCACCGCCTGGGTGGGTGACAAAGGGGGGGATGGGGTTTCCCAGGGAGCGGTAGAGGTTCCCAGAACTGTGACCTTGTTTGGGGATCCAGTAGGGTTTGGGGAGACACATGGGGTCTTGCACCAATGTTGGGGGTTCTTTCAGTGGCCCTGAGGTTGATTGGGGTTCTCGGTCACTGCTGGGCTTTGGGTTCTTTGTTGTGGGCACTGGGGATTTTCCTGAATTCTGGGGGGCTCCTGATATATTTGGGGGTCCTGTGAGGAATTTGTGGGTCCCGTGGGGGTTCAGGAATCCTGAGAGGGTTCAGGGCCCTGGGACCCCACAGTCACCCTTCCCCACTTTCCCCTGCAGCGTCCAGGAAGAATCAGGAAAGGTGAGTGGGGGGTTCAAACCACCCTCTCCCCTTTTACCCCAACCCCCAACACCTCCCATTCCCTCCTCCACATCCCCTTTATTCCCTCAGGGACCCCCCGGATCCCCCGGACCCCCCAGAGGAGGGGCAGGTGCTGTACACCCACGTCGTGGTCACCAAGAGGGCAGGGGGTGAGTACGGGAGGGACACTCACAGAGGGACACGTCACCCACGAGTGCCACCCCACCCAGAACCCACAGCCCGTGTCTCCCGCAGTGTCCCCCCGTGCCACCACCCTCCAGGATCCACAGGTGACCTACGCGGAGCTGCAGGGACACCAGGGGCTACCGCGGGAACCTGGTGACATCTATGGGAATGTGCTGTGACACTGGGGGGAACTGGGGGGCACTGGGGGTCCCCAACCATGGGCACAACTCTTGTCTGTGCTGCCACCAAAAACTGCCCCTCTCCCTCCCCGTGGGGGCACAAAGATCCCAAAGGGCTGAGAGAAGAACAATTTCCTGAAACAGCAACAAGAGAGAATAAAACCAACAGCAACAGCAACAAGGTTCAGAGTCCAGATTGTCACACCTGGAACAATTTCCAGGGAAAGCCACCAAAAAGGAACAAACCACAGACATTTCCCCCAGCACGTTTCCTCCACCAGAGGAACCTGGCAGGGCTGTGCACCTTCCATGCTCTGATGGCAAAGCGAGATTCACGAGGCTCTGGATTCTCTTCTCCCCTGTCCCAAACCCTTCCTCCGCCCTGTTCCCAACACCAGGATGTCACAAAGGCCCTGTGGGGTTTCTGGACCCTCCCCCTTTGCCAGGGCAGTCGGGATCAGGCCATGGCACAGGGTGGGGTGTCTGAGACAGGAAAAGTTTGATGTCTGGAGACATTTTGGAGCAGCTGTGTGTGTCAGGGGTGGGTCAGGCCTTGCTTTTGGTGAGACAGGGCCCCGTCTGTCCATCAGTCTGTCAGCCATGGCACACTGGGGACAGTGTGACACTCTGCCAATGCCAGCTCCTGAGTGGCCGGGTGACCAGAAGTGCCACCTGGGGAGAGGGCCCTTAGTGACCGAACTGGCTTAAAACGCAGAGAGTGAGGTCTCCAATTCCCTGACCCTGTCTGCTCTTGGGGTGTCTGTCCCATCCATGCTGGAATCCAGGAATTGGCAACTCATTTAAAGGAGAAATATCTGCCAGGGAATGTGGGAACATTCCTGGAATGGAAAGAAGACCCGTGTGGAAGGACGTGTTTAATTTCAAAAATGATGGGGCGTCCAGGCCAATGTGCAGGAAAAGGAATAACAGATCTTTATTGGGAAATTTATACACCAGAACAGAACCAACAACACAAACACAGAACTTTCCCTCCCGCTCAGCGCTGTTGGTTTTTGTTGCAGTGATAACCGCGGCCAGCAGGGGGCGCTGCAGGGAGCACTCCCGGCCAGCAGGGGGCGCTGCAGGGAGCACTCCCGGCCAGCAGGGGGCGCTGCAGGGAGCACTCCCGGCCAGCAGGGGGCGCCCCGCTCGAGCTCCATCCCCTCAGGGGCCATGGCGGCCTCGCACGGGAGGCAGGAGGGGAAATCGCTCCTTTGGCCAACTCACGGGCACCAATCGGTCCCGGCACCCCCACCGGCAGCGGGCAGAGGCCGCCAAGGCAGCAGGTTGGATCCCAGTGCCCACTGGCAGCGTAGCAGTGTCCCGGGGCCTGGTACATGCCTTGCCCAACACCCGCGGCCGCTCTCCATGATCCCGGATGGAAGGAAGGCAGCGCCTGACCCCAGGCAGCTCTCGGGTCCACAGCAGCACCTCTGGTGGCTTTACAGCACAATTCCTGCAAAGCCTCAGCCTTTCCCTCAGGTGAGGAGGGCAGGGATGGAGCAGCTTTGGGGACACCTGGAATCCACACAGGGTCACTCCTCACAGCCCCACCATGGCCACTGTCAGAGCCCCTGCTCAGTATTTCTGCATTGTTCCCTCTTATCTGATGGCCCCAGGCTGAGTCAAAACATTCTTTCTGGATGGTTCCAAAGGGCTGCAGGTTTTGTTCAAGAAGGAGGGCCCCAGGTTAGGCTGTTGAGCACATTGTTGTGGGATTTGCAGTAGTTTGTGGTTTCTCTCAGTCCCTTACCAAGAGGAACAAATGATCAATTGCTGCATTTCCGGACTGGTTCCCTCACAGCTGCCCCTGCAGTGGGGGTTTCCAGCCAGCCCTGCTCTGAAAACCATCAAAGGCCCTCCCAGAGCCACTGCTTGGGCTCCCTTTGGGGTTTTGTGCTTCTTGCAGGGCTGAGCAAACCACAGGCAGGCCTTTTTCCCCCACACAATTCTCACCTCTGCAGCAGCTCTAAAGCTGCCACAATCAAAGCCAAGGGGGCAGGGGGGACCCTGAGGTGCTGGGTGCCACCTGGGGCTGGGCAGAGCAGGGCTGGGCAATGGCCATCCCTGTGCAGTGGGGCTGGGCCAGGGCTGGGCCCCACCCTTGGACTGACAGGGGTCCCCAGGATGTGCCACCCCTGGGAAAGGTAGCCAGCCAGATATGTGCAGGCACATTTAAAGAACTGCCACCCCCTGCGACAGGACCCCCCATGCCAGGATGTGTCACCCCATGGAACAGGATCCATCCTGGACAGGACCCCCCGGATGTGCCCCCCAGGACAGAACTGCCCCCCTTTCCCATCTGACTCTCAGCACAAATGGTCTCTTCCTTCTTCTCCAGGAAAGTGAAAGTGTTGAGGGGGCACAGCCCAACACCTCCATCTCCCAGCCTCCCCACTCTTCCCTGCACCCCCTACTCCCCATTTTTCCCCTCACCCGGGATCCCCCAACCCCTTCCCTGCTCAGATGTTCCTCAGGATTGCTGAGCCAGGAGCTGGGGGTGAGGGGACATGGCACAAAAGTGAGGAAAGTAAGGAAACATGAGAAATAAAGTGACAAATAAGTCCAGGGCAGGGGAGGGCACAGAAGCAGAGCTCCCCAGGACCCCCAGGTGATGCCTGGCCAGGAAACGAGCACCCCAGGGGGGCTGTGCTGGGCCCTGGGTCACCCAAAATCTGAGGCACCCTGGGAAGGAGCTGAGACCCCTGTGCCCACCCAGCCACTGCCCATCCCTGGCACCCCTATTCCCCTTGCACCACAACCATGGGACCCCCATGGCCTTGGTCTCTCCTCCCTGGGACCCCCATCCCAGGACTGCCATTGCCATCACCACCATTGCCTTGATCCCATCCCATGGGCTGCTCCTTCCCCCACAACCCCTCTTCCCGAGGGTCCCCTTTTTCCCTCTGCTCCCTAAACACTGGCACCCACATGCCATGACCCCAAATCCCTGGGGACCATGTTCCCATGGAAGCCCCATCCCTGAATCCCCCCAGGCATGGAGACCTCAATTCACCTGGACCCCCATTCTCCTGGATACCCATCCTTGGTTCTCCATGTCCCCTGAGCCCCCCACTCCTGGCAACCCCATGTCCCACCTTCTCCCCAGACTCTCCCATCATGTCCCCAGCCTGTGCCCAACTTGTGGCCACCCTGCCCCCACCAAGGGCCAGCTTCACTTGGGGACGGATGTGACCTCGCTTCCTTCCCCTTCATCTGAAGGGCCACCAGTGAGGGGACAGCCAGAGCAGCGAGTGACAGCCAGTGCACATGGCTGGGGACAGCGGGATGGCCGGGAAGGTGGCACTGCTCCTGTGGGGTGAGTGCCCTGGGCACGGGCCTGGCACCCTGGGGATGGGGTACAGGGGGGCTGTGGGGTCCCCTGAGGTCTCGAAGGCCAACAGTGCCAGACCATGTAACCCATAGTGGAGCTTGGTGGGACTGGGGATGTGTGGTGGCTTTGGGGACAGGAAGAGGGGGCAAGAATGTGGGGATGGGGATGTGGGGACAGGAATGTGGGGAGTGGCTCAGGTAGCTCTGGGGACAGGTACAAGGGAACTGGGATGGAGGGACAAAAGGGGACAAGAACGGTGAGGATGTGGCCATGGGGATGGGATCATGAGCTGGTGGTGGTGACCTGGGCCAGCATGTGCTGTGTCCGTGGAGTCCTTGACCTGGCGGTGTCCACAGTGTCCCCATGTTGTGCCTCAGCCCACGGTGGCCTCAGTGTCCCTGTTCCCAAGGTGTCTGTGCCACAGAGATGTGGTGCACGGGTGGCTGTGACACAGACATGTCCCCCTGCCTCGCCAAATCATTTGGGGACCACCCAGACGCACTTTCCCTCAAGAACTGCTCTCCCCACGGGGACAGTTTGGGGACAACACCCACACCCCGTGCCACTGTGCTGCTGTCCCCACGGTGCCACCCCCACCCAGCCCTGTCCCTTTTCCCTTCCAGCACAGACCCTCGGCCTCGCTGGTGAGTCCTCGGGGGATGCCATGGCCCCACCCCGCTGTCCCCAGCCCAGCGCTGGCCCTGCCAGGCTGGTGTCCCCTGTCACCCGCAGGTGCCCAGACCACCCAGCTCCTCGTGGAGCCCCCCTGGAGGCCGGCGGTGGAGTGGGACCGAGTGACACTGACCTGCCAGGGCTTGGGGACCGCTGGTGACACCACCTGGTACAAGGACGGGCAGCGCTGGGGGCAGAAGGGAGGTGACCACTTCACTGTCACCGAGAGTGGCACCTACACGTGTGACAGACCCGAAACTGGTCTCAGCTCCCCGGTGACAGTCTCAAATGGTGAGGGGGGTTTGGGTGTCCCCAGCCTGGCACCCGTGGGGACCCTGAGGGCTCTGGGTGGGCTCCACTCCATGGGTCACCTCGTGTGTGACCAGAGCCTGTCCCCTGCTCTGGGGACATCCCAGAGCATCCCAGAGCAGGGAGACATCTCTCCCACAATGGGTGGCCTCTGGTGCCTCCTGGTGCCACCATGACCCTCCTGATAGCCCTGGTGTGACAGGACCCCTCTGTCCCCCAGAGCTGGTGGTGCTGCAGGTGCCAGCACGGGCACTGCTGGAGGGGGACACAGTGACACTGCGCTGCCGGAGCTGGCAGAACAAACAGCTCACAGACGTGTACTTCTACCGTGAAGAGAAGCAGCTGAAGGGTCCCCGTGATGGGACCGAGCTGTCCCTGTCCCCCCTGCAGCTGCACCACAGCGGCCGCTACCGCTGCAAGGCCTGGGTGTTGTCACAATGGAGCAAGTCGGAGCTAGTGACAGTGACAGTGCACAGTGAGTGCAAGGATGGGGACAGGGAAGCCCGACATCCTCCGAGGGTTTCCCCACCACTGCCTGAATCCTTCATCCCTCCCTTTACTCCTCCCTGGATCACTCAGAATTTCCCAAGTCCCTCTTGCTTTCCCCCATGACTGCCCAGTTCCCCCTGCAGATCCCTCATCCCTCCCTTTGTCCTCCCCATCCCTCCCTGGATTCCCCACCCCTTCCAAGGTCCCTCCTCCACCCTCTGGTCTCCCTTCCTTCCCTGGGTCCTCCCGCCCATCTCTAAACCCCAAATCATTCCCTGAGTCTCCTCAGCCTCTCGTCTGGTTCCCCATCCCTGCCTGGGTCTCTCCCCCTTTCCATGGGGTCTCACCATTGTCCCCAGGTCCCACCATGCCTCCCAGGGTCCCCTCCTGCTCACTGGGATCCTCTCTGCTCCCTCCAATCCCCCTCTTTCCCCTCCCGTGTCTCCCACCCCTCCTGTGTCCCCAATCCCTCCTGTGTCCCACCCAGGGTTCCCACTCTCGGATGTGTCCCTGTCAGCGCAGCCTCCTGGGGAACAGGTGGCACTTGGGGACAGCTTGGTGCTGAGCTGTGAGGCGGCCACGGGGACAGGTTCCCTGTCCTTCTCCTGGCACCGGGAGGGCTCGGGGGCACTGCTGGGCACCGGCCCCCGCCTGGAACTGCAGCACGTTGGGGACAATGACAGCGGCCAGTACCGGTGTCGGGTCAGAGACGGGGACAGCGTGGCCGAGAGTGACCTCCTGAATGTCACTGTCCTGGGTGAGTGGGACCCTGGGTTTGGGGGTGACCCCACTAATGGCATCGCCATCCCACCTTGCCCAGTGCCAGCCCTGTCTGTGTCCCCACAGTGCCCGTGGCCAATGCCACCATCACCCTCAGTCCCCTGGCACACCAGGTGCACGCAGGTGACCCCGTGACCCTGCACTGCTCGGTGCAGGTGGGCTCAGCTCCTGTCACCTTCACCTGGCTGCACAATGGGCAGGAGGTGGCCCGGGGTCCCCTCCTGGAGCTCAGGGACATCGATGTGGGACATTCGGACACCTACCAGTGCTTGGCCACCAACCAGCTGGGACAGGACGGGCACCGCGTGTTCCGGGCACTCAGCCCTGAGCTGGTCCTGGCTGTGACACTGCAGGGGAACTGCAACAAAGGTGGCATCAAACAGGGTCACCAGGGTGTGCCAGACCCCAGACCCCCAGGGTGATGGGTGACCCCAATGTGTCCCCCTCTGTTTCTTGCAGTGGCTGCAGGGGTCGGTGGGGCCCTTTTGTTCCTGTTCCTTGTCATGGGTGTCATTGTGGCCTGGCACCGGTGGCACCACCTGGGTGGGTGACAAAGGGGGGGACAGGGGCCCAGGGAGCTGTATAGGCTGGAGAGCCTCTGCAGAGGCTGTAGAGTTGGGGAGCCATAGGCAGGCACTCACAGCCCCTGAACTGTGACCTTGGCTGGGGGTCCTGTAAGGTTTGGGGAGGTGCTGGGGGGTCCTGCAGGAGTGCTAGGGGCTCTTTCAGGGACCCAGGGGTGTATGTGGAGTCTCTGTCCCTGCTGGGCTTTGGGTTCTTGGTCGGGGGCACTGGGAATGTTCCTGAATTCTGGGGGGCTCCCGATATAGTTGGGGGTCCTGTAGAAAATGAGAGTCCCGTGGGGGTTCAGAAATCCTAAAAGGGGTCAGGGACCTGGGACCCCACAGTCACCCCTCCCCTCTTTCCTCTACAGCTGCCAGGAAGAACCAGGAAAGGTGAGTGGGGGGCTCAAACCACCCTCTCCCCTTTTACCCAAACCCCCAAGACCTCCCATTCCCTCCCCCACATCCCCTTTATTCCCTCAGGGTCCCCCCGGATCCCCAGGACCCCCCAGAGGAGGGGCAGGTGCTGTACACCCATGTTGTGGTCACCAAGAGGGCAGGGGGTGAGTATGGAGGGGACACTCACAGAGGGACACGTCACCCACGAGTGTCACCCTACCCAGATCCCACAGCCTGTGTCTCTCGCAGTGTCCCCCCGTGCCACCACCCTCCAGGATCCCCAGGTGACCTACGCGGAGCTGAGGGGACACCAGGGGCGACGGCGGGAACCTGGTGACATCTACGGGAATGTGCTGTGACACTGGGGGGATCTGGGGTGCACTAGGGGTCCCCACCCATGGGCACCCACTCGTGTCTGTGCTGCCACCAAAAACTGCCCCTCTCCCTCCCTGTGGGGGCACAAAGATCCCAAAGGACTGAGAGAAGAACAATTTCCTGAAACAGCAACGAGAGAGAATAAAACCAACAGCAACAGCAACAAGGTTCAGAGTCCAAATTGTCACAGAAGGAACGATTTCCAGGGAAAGCCACCAACAGGGAACAAACCTGAGACATTTCCCCCAGCACGTTTCTTCCACCAGAGGAACCTGGCTGCGCCTTGGACCTTCCTTGCCTTGATGGCCAAAGTGGCCTTCAGGAGGCTCGGGATTCCCTTGTCCCCTGTCCCAAACCCCTCCTCTGCCCTGTTCCCCACACCAGGATGTCACAAAGGCCCTGTGGGCGTTCTGGACCCTCCCCCTTTGCCAGGGCAGTCGGGATCAGGCAATGGCACAGGGTGGGGTGTCAGAGACAGGAAAAGTTTGATGTCAGGAGACATTTTGGAACAGCTGTGTGTGGCAGGGGTGGGTCAGGCCTTGCTTTTGGTGAGACAGGGCCCCATCTGTCCATCAGTCTGTCAGTCATGGCACACAGGGACAGTGTGACACTCTGCCAATGCCAGCTCCTGAGTGGCCGGGTGACCAGAAGTGCCAGCTGGGGAGAGGGCCCTTAGTGACCGAACTGGCTTAAAAGGCAGAACATGAGGTGGTCAAGTCCCTGACCATGTCTGCTCTTGGGGTATCTGTCCCATCCATGCTGGAACCCTGAAGCTGACAACTCATTTAAATAATAAATATCTGCCAAGGAAAATGGGAACATTCCTGGAATGAAAACAAGACCCATGTGGAAGGGCGTGTTTAATTTCAAAAATGAAGGGGCTGCCAGGCCAATGTGCAAGAAAAGGAATACCAGCTCTTTACTGGGAAATTTATAAACCAGAACAGAACCAACAACACAAACCCAGAACTTTCCCTCCCGCTCAGCGCTGTTGGTTTTTGTGGCAGTGATAACCGTGGCCAGCAGGGGGCGCTGCAGGGAGCACTCCCGGCCAGCAGGGGGCGCTGCAGGGAGCACTCCCGGCCAGCAGGGGGCGCTGCAGGGAGCACTCCCGGCCAGCAGGGGGCGCCCCGCTCGAGCTCCATCCCCTCTGGGGCCATGGCGGCCTCGCACAGGAGGCAGGAGGGGAAATCGCTCCTTTGGCCAACTCACGGGCACCAATCGGTCCCGGCACCACCACCGGCAGCGGGCAGAAGCCGCCAAGGCAGCAGGTTGGATCCCAGTGCCCACTGGCAGCGTAGCAGTGTCCCGGGGCCTGGTACATGCCTTGCCCAACACCCGCGGCCGCTCTCCATGATCCCAGATGGAAGGAAGGCAGCGCCTGACCCCAGGCAGGTCTCGGGCCCACAGCAGCACCTCTGGTGGCTTTACAGCACAATTCCTGCAAAGCCTCAGCCTTTCACTCAGGTGAGGAGGGCAGGGATGGAGCAGCTTTGGGGACACCTGGTATCCACACAGGGTCACTCCCCACAGCCCCACCATGGCCGCCGGCAGAGCCCCTGCTCGATATTTCTGCATGGTTCCCTCTTATCTGATGGCACCAACCAGAGTCAAAACATTCTTTCTGGAATGTTCCCAATGCCTGCAGGTTTTGTTCAAGAAGGAATGTCCCAGGTCAGGCTGTTGAGCAGAGTGTTGTAGGATTTGCAGTAGTCTGTGGTTCTCTCAGTCCCTCAGCAAGAGGAACAAATGATCAATTGCTGCATTTCCGGACTGGTTCCTTCACAGCTGCCCCTGCAGTGGGGGTTTCCAGCCAGCCCTGCTCTGAAAACCATCAAGGCCCTCCCAGAGCCGCTGCTTGGGCTCCCTTTGGGGTTTGTGCTTCTTGCAGGGCTGAGCAAACCACAGGCCGGCCTTTTTCCCCCACAGAATTCTCACCTCTGCAGCAGCTCCACACACCCAGAGCACATTGGAATCTGCCCAGGAAGTCCCACAGCCTTCCAGCACCTTGTGGGGGCTGTGCTGGGCCCTGGTTCACCCCAAAATCTGAGGCACCCAAGGAAAGATCTGAGACCCACAGGCCCACCCAGGCACTGCCCACCCCTGGCACCCTCATTCAACCAGAAATCAAACCATGGGAGCCCCATTCCTCAGGTACCACCTTGCCTGGGACCCCCATCCCAGTTCTGACACTCCCCAGGATCTCCATGGCCCAGCACCCCATTCCCAAGGAACCCTCTCCTGCTCATTCCATCCCCTGCAATCTCCCTTCTCTGAGAACCTTGATTGTCCCAGGACCCCTATTCGCATGGGACCCCCTTTTCCCCAGCATCCCCATCCCATGGCCCCAAATCTCTGGAACCCTCGTTCCCCTGGGACTCCCATCCCTGAGTCCCCCAGCCCTGGGCACCCCGATTCCCATGGCCCCCCCACGTTCCCAGTGACTCCCCCTCCTCAGAACCCCGATTCCCCAGTGACCCCAGCCCTAAGACCCCCCATTCCCCAAGAATGCCCCATTCCCCTGGACACCTATCCCTGGCTCCCCAAACCCCCTGAGCCCCCACTGAGAAACCCCATGTCCCACCTTGTCCCAACCACGCTCGTCCCCTTCCTGTGCCCAGCTTGTGGCCACCCTGCCCCCACCAGGTGCCACCTACGCACGAGGGCGAGACCTGACCTCGCTTCCTTCCCCTTCATCCGAAGAGCCGCCAGCCAGGGCAGCGGTGGCCACAGCAGCGAGTGACAGCCAGTGCACATGGCTGGGGACACTGGGATGGCCGGGAAGGTGGCACTGCTCCTGTGGGGTGAGTGCCCTGGGCAGGGGCCTGGCACCCTGGGGATGGGGAGGGGAGGTGGCACAGGAGGGCTGTGGGGTCCCCTGAGGTCCCCAATGCCAGCAGTGCCAGTCCGTGTTACCCACAGTGGACCTTGGTGGGACTGGGGATGTGGGGTGGCTTTGGGGACAGGAACATGGGGATGGGGCTGTGGGGACAGGAATGTGGGGAGTGGCACCTTTGGGGTCAGGTAGCTCAGGGCATAGGGACAAGGGAACTGGGATGTAGGGACAGAAGGGGACAAGAACGGTGAGGATGTGGCCATGGGGATGGGATCATGAGCTGGTGGGGGTGACCTGGGCCAGCATGGGCTGTGTCTGTGGTGTCCTCGTGCCTGAGGTGTCCACAGTGTCCCCATGTTGTGCTCCAGCCCACGGTGGCCTCAGTGTCCCTGTTCCCAAGGTATCTGTGCCACAGGGATGTGGTGCATTGGTGGCTGTGACACAGACATGTCCCCCTGCCTCGCCAAATCTTTTTGGGACCACCCAGACACACTTACCCACAAGAACTGCTGTCCCCATGGGGACAGTTTGGGGACAGCCCCACACCCTGTGCCCCCGGTGCTGCTGTCCCTGCAGTGCCACCCCCACCCAGCCCTGTCCCTTCTCCCTTCCAGCACAGACCCTCGGCCTCGCTGGTGAGTCCTCGGGGGATGCCATGGCCCCACCCCGCTGTCCCCAGCCCCGCGCTGGCCCTGCCAGGCTGGTGTCCCCTGTCACCCACAGGTGCCCGGACCACCCAGCTCCTCGTGGAGCCCCCATGGAGGCCGGCGGTGACGTGGGACCAGGTGACACTGACCTGTCAGGGCTTGGGGACCGCCAGTGCTACCACCTGGTACAAGGATGGGCAGCGCTGGGGGCAGAAGGGACGCAACCATGTCACTGTCACCGAGAGTGGCACCTACACGTGTTACAGACCCGGGACCGGGCACAGCCCCTCTGTGACAATCTTAAATGGTGAGGGGGGTTTGGGTGTCCCCAGCCTGGCACCCGCGGGGACCCCGAGGGCTCTGGGTGGGCTCCACTCCATGGGTCACCTCCTGTGTGACCGGAGCCTGTCCCCTGCTCTGGGGACATCCCAGAGCATCCCCTTATGGGGGAACCCCGTCTTGGAATTGGGGACCCCTCATGCTCAGGGTGTGACTCAGTGGGGGGTCCCGGTGCCATCAGCTCTGACAGGACCCCTCTGTTCCACAGACTGGCTGGCGCTGCAGGTGCCGGTGCGGGAGCTGCTGGAGGGGGACACGGTGACACTGCGCTGCCGGGGCTGGCAGAACAACACTGTCACCTCGGTGTCCTTCTACCGCAAGGAGACAAAACTGGAGGGGTCCCGCGATGGCACCGAGCTGTCCCTGCACCCTCTGCAGCTGAGCCACAGCGGCAACTACAGCTGCAAGGGCCTGGTGGGATCCTGGGTGTTGCATGAGTCAGCACCGGTGACAATGACAGTGCACGGTGAGCACCCCAGAGCACCCCAGTGTGGGGAGAGCTCCGTGTTGGAATTGGGTGTCCCTGGTGATTGGGGTGTGACCCGATGGGGGACCCCATGAAAATGGGACCCTCAGTGTGACAGGACCCCCGTGTCCCACAGCCAGGTTAAAGTTGCAGGTGTCGGCGCGGGAGCTGCTGGAGGGGGAAACGGTGACACTGCGCTGCCTGCGCTGGCAGAACAACCCGGTCACCGGAGTGCGATTCTATCATGGGGACAAGGAGGTGGGGAGGCCCCTCAATGGGACCGAGCTGTCCCTGTCCCCTCTGCAGCAGAACCACAGCGGCCGCTACAGCTGCAGGGGCCGGGTGGACTCCGGAGTGTCACTGTGGGCAAAGTCGGCACCAGTGACAGTGACAGTGCACGGTGAGCACCCCCTCGGCTGGAACTCCAATCTCCTGACACCCCCACAGCCACTTCCCAGCAAACTCAGAGTCACAGTCCTCACCTCCCCTCTCCTTCCCAGAGCTCTTCTCGCTGCCGGTGCTGGAGGGTCCCCCCGAGCCCACCCTGGGGTCCCCCCTGACTCTCAGCTGCCTCAGCACCCCCAGCCCCCTGCGGCCCCCAGCCCCCCTCCTGCACGTGTTCTACCGGGACGGGCAGGTGCTGGGGGGCCCGCAGGTGTCCCCGCAGCTGCTGGTGCCCAGCGTGGGGGTCTCCCACTCGGGGAATTACAGCTGCCAGGTGCGCTCCGAGAGGGGGTCTGTGCGGAAGATCAGCGCCCGGCTCCGCGTCACGGTGCGCAGTGAGTGCGGGGATGGGCACGGGGATCGCCCACAGCCTTCCTCCGTCCTCTTCCTGGGGACGACCATGTCCTTCCAGACACCTTTCTTGCGTCCCCCTCCTCTGCCCTGTGTCCCCTCACCCCTCTGTGGTGTGACCCCATCCATGACATCCCCCCCACACCCATCTCCCCCATCACTGTCCCCCCACACCAGAATCCAGCCCCTCCCTGTGCCCTCAGCCCTGTCTCTGTCCCCACAGTGCCCGTGGCCAATGCCACCATCACCCCCGGTCCCCTGGCACACCAGGTGCACCCAGGTGACAACGTGACCCTGCGCTGCCCAGTGCAGGTGGGCTCAGCCCCTGTCACCTTCGCCTGGCTGCACAATGGGCAGGAGGTGGCCCGGGGTCCCCTCCTGGAGCTCAGGGACATCGATGTGGGACATTCGGGCACCTACCAGTGCGTGGCCACCAACCAGCTGGGACAGGATGGGCACCGCGTGTTCCGGGCACTCAGCCCAGAGCTGGAACTGGAGGTGACACCTGGCTCACCCTGGGTCACAGGTGGGGTCACAAGGGGTCACCAGGGAGTGCAGGACACCCAGGCTTTAGGATGACCCCATTGTGTCCCCCTCTGTCTCTTGCAGTGGCCGCAGGGGTCGGTGGGGCCCTTTTGTTCCTGCTCCTGCTCGTGGGTGTCATTGTGGCCTGGCACTGGTGGCACCGTGTGGGTGGGTGACAATGGGGTGACAGGGGTTGTGGAGAGAGGTGGGAAGGCCCCAAGAGGGAGTGGGGCACAGGGCAGCACCCACAGCCCCTGGCTTGGCAGAGGCTGAGCCCCAGTGACCATGGCTCAGTGCCCTGGGGAGGTGTTGGAGGGTCGTGCAGGGATATTGGGGGTTCTATCAGGGGTCTCCCTCCCTGCCAGGCTCTGGGTTCTGGGGGCACTGGGTGTTAGGGGGGCCGGGGGAGGATTGTATGTCCGGTGGTGTTTCAGCATTCCCAAGGGTGGATGGGGGCCCCTGGGTCTCCAAAGTCACCCCTCCAGTTTTCCTTTGCAGATGCCAGGAAGCACCAGGAAAGGTGAGTGCAGGCTCCAGCCATGATACACCTTTTACCCAAACCCCCAGCACCTCCCATCCCCTTCCACACACCCCCTTATTCCCACAGGGCACCCCCAGAGCCCCTGGCACCCTCCGTGGAGGATCCTCAGGTGACATACATGGAGCTGCAATGGCAACCGTGGGAACCCAGGGACATCTATGACAATCTACACCAGAAGTTGTGATGCTCTGGGAAGCGGGAGGCACTGGGTGACACTGGGGGTGCTCCCTCCATGGCTCCTGTGCTTGCCCATCCTTCCAAGGGAGGTGGGCATGGGTCAGGGGGAGGCTACACAGGGCACCCTCTGCTCCCCATTTCCTCTCCCACTACCCCCAAGGGCTCCCCCATCCCTTTGCTCATACCTGCAGGGGCTCCCCAGCCCCATCCCAGTGCCCAAGTACCCTCAGTGACTGCCCCATTCTCTCCCCACAGTGCTTGCAGTACAGCCAGGGCTTCCCCATTCCCCCTCCCACTACCCCTGTCCCATCCCGCTGTAAAAGGGGGAGTTGGGGAGGATTCCTTCTGAAAGGTTTCTCAGATGAAAATGAAGCACAAACATGGCTATATTATATCTGAGCACTGTTTCTTGATGAAGGAGGGGAAGTGTTCTTACCAAAGGGGGAGAGAAGGGAGTAGAAAGGGAAAAGGACAGAGAGAGAAACAGAAGACAGGGACAGTGTTACCACAAGAGGCCCGGGCGCTCTGTGGGCATCAGCTCGGCAGATGGAGTGTGTGTGCTGCAAGCCACAGCCAGCCCACATGGCCTTTGTGAGTGGCTGGGTGTGATCTCCAAGGATGGCACCTGCGTGTCTCTGGCATCGGCCAGCGATGGCTGCAGGCTGGCTGCTGCGGGCTGGCTGCTGCGGGCTGGTGCTGCAGCACTGCTGGCTCTGGGCTGGCTGCCGTGGGCTGGTGCTGCGGTGGGCAGGTGCAGCAGGCTCGGTGCTGTGGGCAGCAGGGGAAACGTGGCAGAGGCAGCAGGTGGGTGGGTGCAGGCAGCATCCACTCCGTCGGGGAACCAATGAAGGAACGTCCAGGAGGAGCAGGAGTGAGCTGGCTCGGGGAAGCAGCAAAAGCAGGGAAGAACGGGTGTGGACAGGGAAGAAGGACCACAAGGAAGAAAAGGCAAGGGCAGGGAGCATCGGTGATATTTTTGCCTGATGTCCAGGAGGAATGATGCATCTGACTCCATCTTATCACAAGGCTAATTAAGTACTTTATTATACTATATTATATTACCTCTGAACTGAATCTGCCAAGCACTCAACTGCACTCCACTGCACACAATCTCATGACTGTCAGCCATCAGTCCCGACACAAAGACACACCTGGATTCAATTGGTCAGTGAATGAAAACACTCACACCAGAATCCAATCACCAACTCCTTTCAGGTAAACAATCCCCCACAATGCATTCCACTTGTGAACAGCACAGGAGCAGAAAATGAGATAAGAATTGTTTGGATCATTTTATCTTCTCTCACTGCTTCTCCCAGGTTCAGAGAATGTGAATCCCACAGGGGATTAGGGCCAAGCTGACCCTCCGAGCAAGCCCCTCATCCCTCCAAGAAACCCAAAGCAAAATGCTCCTCTTGTGTCACAGTTTGCTGCATTTATTTCCAAAGGCTCCTCCCACAGCCCGATTTCCTGGGCATTTTTTCCCAGACATTTTTCTCTGGCATCTGTCCCACCAGCCAGTGGGGGTCACTCACAGCCCGATCACTGAAGCTTTCTCTCCCCTGATCTTCTGTTGTGTGAAGCCTCACCAGGGACAGGGCTCCCAGCACATGGACAACCCACTGAGTCATTTTCACCTCATGGGTAGCATATGTTGAGACATAAATCCAAATCAGACTTGTTCCTCTTAACCCCCATGTGTTAGTGGCTCTGCAATCCCCCTCCCAGTGCTCCCAGTAAGGTGGCTTACTGTTCCCCATCCCAGTTCCAAGGGGGCACAGGAGCCGGTTTCCTGCTGCTGGGACAAAAATGCAGCTCTTTGGTTAAACTGGCAGAAATGGTGTTGCTTTGTTCAGCTCTGTCAAGGAAGCTGAACAAGGTGGGAACCTCCCTTGGAATGGAAAATACGACCCCCTTCTCTCTGAGATGTTATAACTTTGAAATTATGGGGCTTTTAGGCAAAGCTGTGGGAACAGGAATACCAGTTCTTTACTGGTGTGTATTGTGAGAAACAAGTGAATGGAAGTTGACTTTTGCTGGATATTACGTGAATTGATATTACATGATTGATTCTATTATTGATTAAATATTGTAATGTTAGTGTTGGGACAGTGATGTGTACTGTGGAGTGGGTGATGTGGTTGGGGTGGCCACCCAAGGGTGGGGCCCAGCCATGGCCCAGCCCCACTGCACAGGGATGGCCATTGCCCAGCCCTGCTCTGCCCAGCCCCAGCTGGCAGCCAGCACCTCAGGGTCCCTCCTGTCCCCTTGGCTTTGATTCTGGCAGCTTTAGAGCTGCTGCAGAGGTGAGAATTGTGTGGGGGAAAAAGGCCTGCCTGTGGTTTGCTCAGCCCTTCAAGAAGCACAAACCCCAAAGGGAGCCCAAGCAGCGGCTCTGGGAGGGCCTTTGATGGTTTTCAGAGCAGGGCTGGCTGGAAACCCCCCCTGCAGGGGCAGCTGTGAGGGAACCAGTCCGGAAATGCAGCAATTGATCATTTGTTCCTCTTGGTAAGGGACTGAGAGAAACCACAAACTACTGCAAATCCCAAAAACTCTGCTCAACAGCCTGACCTGGGGCCCTCCTTCTTCAACAAAACCTGCAGCTCTTTGGAACCTTCCAGAAAGAATGTTTTGACTCTGGCTGTGGCCATCAGATAAGAGGGAACCATTGAGAAATATTGAGCAGGGGCTCTGCCGGCGGCCATGGTGGGGCTGTGGGGAGTGACCCTGTGTGGATTCCAGGTGTCCCCAAAGCTGCTCCATCCCTGCCCTCCTCACCTGAGGGAAAGGCTGAGGCTTTGCAGGAATTGTGCTGTAAAGCCACCAGAGGTGCTGCTGTGGACCCGAGAGCTGCCTGGGGTCAGGCGCTGCCTTCCTTCCATCCGGGATCATGGAGAGCGGCTGCGGGTGTTGGACAAGGCATGTACCAGGCCCCGGGACACTGCTACGCTGCCAGTGGGCACTGGGATCCAACCTGCTGCCTTGGCGGCTTCTGCCCGCTGCCGGTGGTGGTGCCGGGACCGATTGGTGCCCGTGAGTTGGCCAAAGGAGCGATTTCCCCTCCTGCCTCCCGTGCGAGGCCGCCATGGCCCCTGAGGGGATGGAGCTCGAGCGGGGCGGCCCCTGCTGGCCGGGAGTGCTCCCTGCAGCGCCCCCTGCTGGCCGGGAGTGCTCCCTGCAGCGCCCCCTGCTGGCCGGGAGTGCTCCCTGCAGCGCCCCCTGCTGGCCGGGAGTGCTCCCTGCAGCGCCCCCTGCTGGCCGGGAGTGCTCCATGCAGCGCCCCCTGCTGGCCGGGAGTGCTCCCTGCAGCGCCCCCTGCTGGCTGTGGTTATCACTGCCACAAAAACCAACAGCGCTGAGCGGGAGGGAAAGTTCTGGGTTTGTGTTGTTTGTTCTGTTCTGGTTTATAAATTTCCCAGTAAAGAGCTGGTATTCCTTTTCCTGCACTTTGGCCTGGCAGCCCCAGCATCTCTGAAATTAAACACGTCCTTCCACATGGGTCTTCTTTCCATTCCAGGAACGTTCCCACTTTCCTTGGCAGATATTTCTCTTTAAATGAGTTGCCAACTCCTGGCTTCCAGCATGGATGGGACAGACCCCCAAGAGCAGACACAGTCAGGGACTTGGCCGCCTCATGTTCTGCCTTTTAAGCCAGTTTGGCCGCCAAGGGCCCTCTCCCCAGCTGGCACTTCTGGTCACCCGGCCACTCAGCAGCTGGCTTTGGCAGAGTGTGACACTGTCCCCAGTGTGCCATGGCTGACAGGCTGATGGACAGGCAGGGGCCCTGTCTCACCAAAAGCAAGGCCTGACCCACCCCTGCCACACACAGCTGCTCCAAAATGTCTCCAGACATCAAACTTTTCCTGTCTCTGACACCCCACCCTGTGCCATGGCCTGATCCCTACTGCCCTGGCAAAGGAGGAGACTCCAGAACCCCCACAGGGCCTTTGTGACATCCTGGTGTGGGGAACAGGGCAGAGGAGGGGTTTGGGACAGGGGAGAAGAGAATCCAGAGCCTCGTGAAGGCACTTTGGCCATCGGAGCAAGGAAGGTCCAGGGTCCTGCCAGGTTTTGGAAATGTCTGAGGTTTGTTCCTTTTTGGTGGCTTTCCCTGGAAATTGTTCCTGGTGTGACAATCTGGACTCTGAACCTTGTTGCTGTTGCTTTTGGTTTTATTCTCTTTCGTTGCTGTTTCAGGAAATTGTTCTTCTCTCAGCCCTTTGGGGTCTTTGTGCCCCCACGAGGAGGGAGAGGAGCAGTTTTTGGTGGCAGCACAGACAGGAGTGGTTGCCCATGGATGGGGACCCCCAGTGCCCGCCAGATCCCCCCAGTGTCACAGCACATTCCCACAGATGTCACCGGGTTCACACGGTCGCCCCTGGTGTCCCTGCAGCTCCGCGTAGGTCACCTGTGGATCCTGGAGGGTGGTGGCACGGGGGGACACTGCGAGAGACACGGGCTGTGGGATCTGGGTGGGGTGACACCGGTGGGTGTCGTGTCCCTCTGTGAGTGTCCCACCCGTACTCACCCCCTGCCCTCTTGGTGACCACGACGTGGGTGTACAGCACCTGCCCCTCCTCTGGGGTGTCCGGGGGATCCAGGGGGACCCTGAGGGAACAAAGGGGATGTGGGGGAGGGAATGGGAGGTGTTGGGGGTTTGGGTAAAAGGGGAGAGGGTGGTTTGAGCCCCCCACTCACCTCTCCTGATTCTTCCTGGCGGCTGCAGAGGAAAGAGGGGAGGGGTGACTGTGGGGTCACAGGTCCCTGACCCCTCTCAGGATTCCTGATCCCCCATAGGACCCTCAATTCCCACAGGATTCCCAAACACCTCTGGTGCCCCCCAGAATTCATGAACATCCCCAGTACCCCCAAACTAGGACCCAAAGCCCAGCTAGGACAGAGAGCCCCCTAACATCCCCGGGAATCCTGAAAGAACCCCAAACATCCCTGCAGGACCCCAGCACATCCCCAAACTCTACTGGATCCCCAAACAAGGTCAGAGTTCTGGTTGCCTCTACAGGTCCCTGGGATCCCCATCCCCCCATTGTCACCTACCCAGGTGGTGCCACCAGTGCCAGGCCACAATGACACCCATGAGGGAAATGGGAGTGCCAGGAGTGGGGAGTGGCTGGGTGGGCACAGGGGTCACAGCTCCTTGCCTGAGTGTGTCACTCAGATTTTGGGGTGACTCCAAGCCCAGCACAGCCCCAACCCTGCAGCACCCCAGGGTTGCCCTGGGGGTCTCTGTGTCTCTGCCCCACACACCCCTGGGTCAGGTCCCCCCATTTCCTGGCTCAGCCATCCCAGACAACACTTGATGCCCAATTGGTTGGGACAAAATTACACATCCATAGAATAAAAGCAAAACTCTTTCCCACACCATTATTTCCCCAAAAAAAGTACAAATTTGGCAAAAATCAAACTGGCAAAGTATAGAATGCTCTGGTTTATAGAATCCATTGTTTTCCCAACAAGTCACTCACAATAAAAACACAAACAAATCACAACAAAAGGAGACTTTTATTCCCTTTAGCAGCCCCTTGTGCATCCCACAGCAGCGTTTGCTTGTGGATGACACAGAGTGTGGAATGTCCCTGAGTGTCCAACAGCTCCATGGGATTGTTCCCTGCCTGCTGGGCAGCAACCCAGCCCCCAAGGAAGCCTTTTCTTGGGCCATCTTTAGGAACTCTCCCCATTTTGCTCATTCCCACCTTGAAACTTGATTGACTTCCCATGGAGGATGGGGAGAAGCTCTGTCCATCCTTGGGACAGTGCACAGGAATCTGTGGAAATGGCCCTGTGTGCCTCAGGTCAGGTTGTTGAACAGTTTGTTGTTGTCTTTGCAGTAGTTCTGTGGTTTCTCTCAGTCCCTTGGGCAAAGGGACAAAATGAGCAATTGCTGCATTTCCAGACTGGTTCCCTCTCAGCTGCTCCTGCAGTGGGACTTTCCAGCCAGCCCTGCTCTGAAAACCATCAAAGGCCCTCCCAGAGCCACTGCTTGGGCTCCCTTTGGGGTTTGTGCTTCTTGCAGGGCTGAGCAAACCACAGGCAGGCCTTTTCCCCCACAGAATTCTCACCTCTGCAGCAGCTCCACACACCCAGAGCACATTGGAATCTGCCCGTAAAGACCCATTGGCTGCTGGCACCTTGTGGGGGCTGTGCTGGGCTCTGGGACACCCCAAAATGTGAGGCACACAGGGATGGAGCTGAGACCCACGGGCCCACCCAGGCACTGCCCACCCCTGGCACTGCCATTCAACCAGAAATCAAACCATGGGAGACCCATTCCTCAGGTGCCACCTTGCCTGGGACTCCCATCCCAGTACCGCCATTCCCCAGGATCTCCATGGCCCAGCACCCCATTCCCAAGGAACCCTCTCCTTTTCATTCCATCCCCTACAAACCTCCTCCCCCCACCATCTTGATCCTCCCAGGACCTCCATTCCCACAGGAGCCCCCATTCCACCAGCATCCCCATCCCATGACCCCCAATCCCTGGAGCCCACGTTCCCCTGGCACTCCCATCCCTAAGTCCCCCCAGCCCTGGGCACCCCCATTCCCAGGGACTCCCCCTCCTCAGCACCCCCATCCCCAGAGACCCCAGCCCTGGGATCCTCCGTTCGTCTGGGACACCCCATTCCACCTTGACACCCATCCCCAGGCGCCCAAACCCCATGAACCCCCCCACTCCTGGGACCCCATGTCGCACCTTGTCCCACCCACTCCCGTTCCCTTCCTGTCCCCAGCTTGTGGCCACCCTGCCCCCACCAGGTGCCACCTACACACAGGACAAGATATGATCTCGCTTCCTTCCCCTTCATCCGAAGAGCCGCCAGCCAGGGGAGCGGTGGCCACAGCAGCGAGTGACAGCCAGTGCACATGGCTGGGGACAGCGGGATGGCCGGGAAGGTGGTGCTGCTCCTGTGGGGTGAGTGCCCCGGGCACGGGCCTGACACCCCGGGGATGGGGAGGGGAGGGGGCACAGGGGGGCTGTGGGGTCCCCTGAGGTTCCCAATGCCAGCAGTGCCAGAGCATGAGGTGACCGGAGCCATGGGGTGGCTTTGGAGACAGGGGAAGGGGGACGATAATAAGGGGACAGAGATTTGGAGAAGCATCATGGGGCTGATGTGAGTGACCTGGGCCAGCACGGGGTGGCCGAGTCTTCCCCAGTTCAGGGGTGTCCACAATGTCCTGGTGTCGTACCTGAGCAAGGGCTAGACAAGGAGTTTCTGTCCACAAGGGGTCCATGTCACACCAGGACAGTTTGAGTACAACCCCCACACCCTGTACCCCGTGTGTCTCTGTCCCCACGGTGCCACCCCCACCCAGCCCTGTCCCTTTTCCCTTCCAGCCCAGACCCTCGGCCTCGCTGGTGAGTCCTCGGCGGATGCCATGGCCCCACTCCTCTGTCCCCAGCCCCGCACTGGCCCTGCCAGGCTGGTGTCCCCTGTCACCCACAGGTGCCCAGACCACCCAGATCCTCCTGGAGCCCCCCTGGAGGCCGCCGGTGCTGTGGGACCAGGTGACACTGACCTGCCAGGGCTCAGGGACCGCCGGTGCCACCACCTGGTACAAGGACGGGCAGCCATTGGGACAGGAGGGACGTGACAGCATCACTGTCACCAAGAAGGGGACATACGAGTGTGACAGACCTGGAACCGGGCGCAGCCCCCCCATGAGAGTCTTAGATGGTGAGGGGACATCTTAAAAGATCTGGGTGGCCCCTGACAGGTCTGGGTGGGCTCCACTCCATGGGTGGCCTCGCACCCCACAAGAGGCGAGAGCCTGTGCCTGCACACTGGGACATCCCAGTGCATCCCAGTGCACCCCAGATGTCTCCAGTGCCATGGGCACGCACCTCGGACCTATCTCGAGCCCCTCAGTGAGATGGGACCCTCCTGTCCCCCAGACAATCTGGTGCTGCAGGTGCCGGCACAGGTGCTGCTGGAGGGGGACACGGTGACACTGCGCTGCCGGGCCTGGCAGAACAACACTGTCACCTCGGTGTCCTTCTACCGCAAGGAGACAAAACTGGAGGGGTCCCGCGATGGCACCGAGCTGTCCCTGCACCCTCTGCAGCTGAGCCACAGTGGCAGCTACAGCTGCGAGGGCCGAGTGAGCAATGTGGTGTCCTGGTGGAGCGTGTCGGAGCTGGTGACAATGACAGTGTGCAGTGAGTGCATGGATGGGGACAGGGAAGCCCGACATCCTCCGAGGGTTTCCCCGCCACTCCTGAATCCTTCATCCCTCCCTTTACTCCTCCCTGGATCACTCAGAATTTCCCAAGTCCCTCTTGCTTTCCCCCATGACTGCCCAGTTCCCCCTGCAGATCCCTCATCCCTCCCTTTGTCCTCCCCATCCCTCCCTGGATTCCCCACCCCTTCCAAGGTCCCTGCTCCACCCTCTGGTCTCCCTTCCTTCCCTGGGTCCTCCCGCCCATCTCTAAACTCCAAATCATTCCCTGAGTCTCCTCAGCCTCTTGTCTGGTTCCCCATCCCTGCCTGGGTCTCTCCCCCTTTCCATGGGGTCTCACCATTGTCCCCATGTCCCACCATGCCTCCCAGGGTCCCCTTCTGCTCACTGGGATCCTCTCTGCTCCCTCCAATCCCCCTCTTTCACCTCCCGTGTCCCCCACTCCTCCTGTGTCCCCAATCCCTCCTGTGTCCCCCCTGCAGGGTTCCCGCCCTCAGGGGTGTCCCTGTCAGCGCAGCCCCCTGGGGGACAGGTGGCACTTGGGGACAGCCTGGTGCTGAGCTGTGAGGTGGCCACGGGCACATGCTCCCTGTCCTTCTCCTGGCACCGGGAGGGCTCAGGGGCACTGCTGGGCACCGGCCCCCGCCTGGAACTGCAGCACGTTGGGGACAATGACAGCGGCCAGTACCGGTGCCGGGTCAGCGACGGGGACAGCGTGGCTGAGAGTGACCCCCTGAAAGTCACCGTCCTGGGTGAGCGGGACCCTGGGGTTGGGGGTGACCCCACTCACGACACCCCCATCCCACCTTCCCAGGTGCCAGCCCTGTCTGTGTCCCCACAGTGCCCGTGGCCAATGCCACCATCACCCCCGGTCCCCTGGCACACCAGGTGCGCCCAGGTGACAACGTCACCCTGCACTGCTCAGTGCAGGTGGGCTCAGCCCCTGTCACCTTCACCTGGCTGCACAACGGGCAGGAGGTGGCCCGGGGTCCCCTCCTGGAGCTCAGGGACATCGATGTGGGACATTCGGGCACCTACCAGTGCGTGGCCACCAACCAGCTGGGACAGGACGGGCACCGCGTGTTCCGGGCACTCAGCCCTGAGCTGGAACTGGATGTGACACCTGGCTCACCCTGGGTCACAGGTGGGGTCACATGGGGTCACCAGGGAGTGCAGGACACCCAGGCTTTAGGATGACCCCATTGTGTCCCCCTCTGTCTCTTGCAGTGGCCGCAGGGGTCGGTGGGGCCCTTTTGTTCCTGCTCCTGCTCGTGGGTGTCATTGTGGCCTGGCACTGGTGGCACCGCCTGGGTGGGTGACAATGGGGTGACAGGGGTCGTGGAGAGAGGTGGGAAGGCCCCCAGAGGGAGGGGGGCACAGGGCAGCACAAACAGCCCGTGGCTTGGCAGAGGCTGAGCCCCAGTGACCATGGCTCAGAGCCCTGGGGAGGTGTTGGAGGGTCATGCAGGGATATTGGGGGTTCTATCAGGGGTCTCCCTCCCTGCAGGCTCTGGGTTCGGGGGGCACTGGGTATTAGGGGGTCCTGGGGAGGATTGTATGTCCGGTGGTGGTTCAGCATTCCCCAGGGTGGATGGGGGCCCCTGGGTCTCCAAAGTCACCCCTCCAGTTTTCCTTTGCAGATGCCAGGAAGCACCAGCAAAGGTGAGTGCAGGCTCCAGCCATGATACACCTTTTACCCAAACCCCCAGCACCTCCCATCCCCTTCCACACACCCCCTTGTTCCCACAGGGCACCCCCAGAGCCCCTGGCACCCTCACTGGAGGATCCTCAGGCGACGTACATGGAGCTGCAATGGCAACCGTGGGAACCCAGGGACATCTATGACAACCTACACCAGAAGTTGTGATGCTCTGGGAAGCGGGAGGCACTGGGTGACACTGGGGGTGCTCCCTCCATGGCTCCTGTGCTTGCCCATCCTTCCAAGGGAGGTGGTCATGGGTCAGGGGGAGGCTACACAGGGCACCCTCTGCTCCCCATTTCCTCTCCCACTACCCCCAAGGGCTCCCCCATCCCTTTGCTCGTACCTGCAGGGCCTCCCCAGCCCCATCCCAGTGCCCAAGTACCCTCAGTGACTGCCCCATTCTCTCCCCACAGTGCTTGCAGTACAGCCAGGGCTTCCCCATTCCCCCTCCCACTACCCCTGTCCCATCCCGCTGTAAAAGGGGGAGTTGGGGAGGATTCCTTCTGAAAGGTTTCTCAGATGAAAATGAAGCACAAACATGGCTATATTATATCTGAGCACTGTTTCTTGATGAAGGAGGGTAAGTGTTCTTACCAAAGGGGGAGAGAAGGGAGTAGAAAGGGAAAAGGACAGAGAGAGAAACAGAAGACAGGGACAGCGTTACCACAAGAAGCCCGGGCGCTCTGTGGGCATCAGCTCGGCAGATGGAGTGTGTGTGCTGCAAGCCACAGCCAGCCCACATGGCCTTTGTGAGTGGCTGGGTGTGATCAGCAAGGATGGCACCTGCGTGTCTCTGGCATCGGCCAGCGATGGCTGCAGGCTGGCTGCTGTGGGCTGGCTGCGGGCTGGTGCTGCAGCACTGCTGGCTCTGGGCTGGCTGCCGTGGGCTGGTGCTGCGGTGGGCAGGTGCAGCAGGCTCGGTGCTGTGGGCAGCAGGGGAAACGGGGCAGAGGCAGCAGGTGGGTTCAGGCAGCATCCGCTCCGTCGGGGAACCAATGAAGGAACGTCCAGGAGGAGCAGCAATGAGCTGGCTCGGGGAAGCAGCAAAAGCAGGGAAGAACGGGTGTGGACAGGGAAGAAGGACCACAGGGAAGAAAAGGCAAGGGCAGGGAGCATCGGTGATATTTTTGCCTGATGTCCAGGAGGAATGATGCATCTGACTCCATCTTATCACAAGGCTAATTAAGTACTTTATTATACTTGTCTTGGTTTGGATAAGACAGGTGCTTGCTAAAGAAGGCAGGAGCTTCCCCTGAAATGGAGAATGCAAACCCTCCGCACCCCTCTAAATTGCTATGAATTTTAAATTAAGGGGCTCTCAGGTAAAAAAATACGGGAGCAGGAAATAACAGCTCTTTAATAGGGAAGGGGGAAAAAAAAACATAAAATGATAAAATAAAAACAATGCAGTACACTAAAATGACAGAGCTGGAACTCAACCTGACACCCTGCCACCCTGTGGCAGCAGTCCAATTGGAAAAGTGGCTGCAGTCCTCCTGAGGTGTCAGGTGTGGTTCTGTTGGAGCAGGGGGTCCTGTAGAAAAAGGGTGATTCTTCCTCCACAGATCCGTGGAAGTAGAAGCAGCTGCTGTTCCTCTGGTGAATCCAGTGGAGAAGCTGTACTGGTGTGTCAGAATCTCCTGATTATATCTGGATAGCAATGCTCGGCTCCTCCCTCTGGGCGGAGCATCTCACAATGGGATGTTACAGTTCTTATCAGCCATGCAGGGACACTCAATAGCCTCTTATCACGGGATGCCCCCTGCTGAGGGAGGAGTGATTGTGATCTCTCAGGGAGAGAGATAAGGGGAAATTGCCCACTTAACACCTAGACAACTGCCATACAGATGGTAATAGAATACATCCTGCATTGCAATCCAGAACAATACTATATTATATTACCTCTGAACTGAATCTGCCAAGCACTCAGCTGCACTCCACTGCACACAATCTCATGACTGTCAGCCATCAGCCCCAACACAAAGACACACCTGGATTCAATTGGTCAGTGAATGAAAACACTCACACCAGAATCCAATCACCAACTCCTTTCAGGTAAACAATCCCCCACAATGCATTCCACTTGTGAACAACACAGGAGCAGAAAATGAGATAAGAATTGTTTTGATCATTTTTGCTTCTCTCACTGCTTCTCCCAGGTTCAGAGAATGTGAATCCCACAGGGGATTAGGGCCAAGCTGACCCTCCGAGCAAGCCCCTCATCCCTCCAAGAAACCCAAACCAAATGCTCCTCTTGTGTCACAGTTTGCTGCATTTATTTCCAAAGGCTCCTCCCACAGCCCGATTTCCTGGGCATTTTTTCCCAGACATTTTTCCCAGGCATCTGTCCCACCAGCCAGTGGGGGTCACTCACAGCCCGATCACTGAAGCTTTCTCTCCCCTGATCTTCTGTTGTGTGAAGCCTCACCAGGGACAGGGTTCCCAGCACATGGACAACCCACCGAGTCATTTTTCACCTCATGGGTAGCATATGTTGAGACATAAATCCAAATCAGACTTGTTCCTCTTAACCCCATGTGTTAGTGGCTCTGCAATCCCCCTCCCAGTGCTCCCAGTAAGGTGGCTTACCTTTCCCCATCCCACTTCCAAGGGGGCACAGGAGCCGGTTCCCTGCTGCTGGGACAAAAATGCAGCTCTTTGGTTAAACTGGCAGAAATGGTGTTTCTTTGTTCAGCTCTGTCAAGGAAGCTGAACAAGGTGGGAACCTCCCTTGGAATGGAAAATACGACCCCCTTCTCTCTGAGATGTTATAACTTTGAAATTATGGGGCTTTTAGGCAAAGCTGTGGGAACAGGAATACCAGCTCTTTACTGGTGTGTATTGTGAGAAACAAGTGAATGGAAGTTGACTTTTGCTGGATATTACATGAATTGATATTACATGATTGATTCTATTATTGATTAAATATTGGGATGTTAGTGTTGGGACAGTGATGTGTACTGTGGAGTGGCTGATGTGGTTGGGGTGGCCACCCAAGGGTGGGGCCCAGCCATGGCCCAGCCCCACTGCACAGGGATGGCCATTGCCCAGCCCTGCTCTGCCCAGCCCCAGCTGGCAGCCAGCACCTCAGGGTCCCCCCTGCCCCCTTGGCTTTGATTCTGGCAGCTTTAGAGCTGCTGCAGAGGTGAGAATCCTGCGGGGGAAAAAGGCCTGCCTGTGGTTTGCTCAGCCCTGCAAGAAGCACAAACCCCAAAGGGAGCCCAAGCAGCCGCTCTGTGAGGGCCTTTGATGGTTTTCAGAGCAGGGCTGGCTGGAAACTCCCCATGTAGTTGCAGCTGAGAGGGAACCAGTCCGGAAATGCAGCAATTGATCATTTGTTCCTCTTGGTAAGGGACTGAGAGAAACCACAAACTACTGCAAATCCCAAAAACTCTGCTCAACAGCCTGACCTGGGGCCCTCCTTCTTCAACAAAACCTGCAGCTCTTTGGAACCTTCCAGAAAGAATGTTTTGACTCTGGCTGTGGTCATCAGATAAGAGGGAACCATTGAGAAATATTGAGCAGGGGCTCTGCCCATGGCCATGGTGGGGCTGTGGGGAGTGACCCTGTGTGGATTCCAGGTGTCCCCAAAGCTGCTCCATCCCTGCCCTCCTCACCTGAGGGAAAGGCTGAGGCTTTGCAGGAATTGTGCTGTAAAGCCACCAGAGGTGCTGCTGTGGGCCCGAGAGCTGCCTGGGGTCAGGCGCTGCCTTCCTTCCATCCGGGATCATGGAGAGCGGCCGCGGGTGTTGGGCAAGGCATGTACCAGGCCCCGGGACACTGCTACGCTGCCAGTGGGCACTGGGATCCAACCTGCTGCCTTGGCGGCTTCTGCCCGCTGCCGGTGGTGGTGCCGGGACCGATTGGTGCCCGTGAGTTGGCCAAAGGAGCGATTTCCCCTCCTGCCTCCCGTGCGAGGCCGCCATGGCCCCTGAGGGGATGGAGCTCGAGCGGGGCGCCCCCTGCTGGCCGGGAGTGCTCCCTGCAGCGCCCCCTGCTGGCCGGGAGTGCTCCCTGCAGCGCCCCCTGCTGGCCGGGAGTGCTCCCTGCAGCGCCCCCTGCTGGCCGGGAGTGCTCCATGCAGCGCCCCCTGCTGGCCGGGAGTGCTCCCTGCAGCGCCCCCTGCTGGCTGTGGTTATCACTGCCACAAAAACCAACAGCGCTGAGCAGGAGGGAAAGTTCTGGGTTTGTGTTGTTTGTTCTGTTCTGGTTTATAAATTTCCCAGTAAAGAGCTGGTATTCCTTTTCCTGCACTTTGGCCTGGCAGCCCCAGCATCTCTGAAATTAAACACGTCCTTCCACATGGGTCTTCTTTCCATTCCAGGAACGTTCCCACTTTCCTTGGCAGATATTTCTCTTTAAATGAGTTGCCAACTCCTGGCTTCCAGCATGGATGGGACAGACCCCCAAGAGCAGACACAGTCAGGGACTTGGCCGCCTCATGTTCTGCCTTTTAAGCCAGTTTGGCCGCCAAGGGCCCTCTCCCCAGGTGGCACTTCTGGTCACCCGGCCACTCAGCAGCTGGCTTTGGCAGAGTGTGACACTGTCCCCAGTGTGCCATGGCTGACAGGCTGATGGACAGGCAGGGGCCCTGTCTCACCAAAAGCAAGGCCTGACCCACCCCTGCCACACACAGCTGCTCCAAAATGTCTCCAGACATCAAACTTTTCCTGTCTCTGACACCCCACCCTGTGCCATGGCCTGATCCCCACTGCCCTGGCAAAGGAGGAGACTCCAGAACCCCCACAGGGCCTTTGTGACATCCTGGTGTGGGGAACAGGGCAGAGGAGGGGTTTGGGACAGGGGAGAAGAGAATCCAGAGCCTCGTGAAGGCACTTTGGCCATCGGAGCAAGGAAGGTCCAGGGTCCTGCCAGGTTTTGGAAATGTCTGAGGTTTGTTCCTTTTTGGTGGCTTTCCCTGGAAATTGTTCCTGGTGTGACAATCTGGACTCTGAACCTTGTTGCTGTTGCTGTTGGTTTTATTCTCTCTCGTTGCTGTTTCAGGAAATTGTTCTTCTCTCAGCCCTTTGGGATCTTTGTGCCCCCACGAGGAGGGAGAGGAGCAGTTTTTGGTGGCAGCACAGACAGGAGTGGTTGCCCATGGATGGGGACCCCCAGTGCCCGCCAGATCCCCCCAGTGTCACAGCACATTCCCACAGATGTCACCGGGTTCACACGGTCGCCCCTGGTGTCCCTGCAGCTCCGCGTAGGTCACCTGTGGATCCTGGAGGGTGGTGGCACGGGGGGACACTGCGAGAGACACGGGCTGTGGGATCTGGGTGGGGTGACACTCGTGGGTGTCGTGTCCCTCTGTGAGTGTCCCACCCGTACTCACCCCCTGCCCTCTTGGTGACCACGACGTGGGTGTACAGCACCTGCCCCTCCTCTGGGGGGTCCGGGGGATCCAGGGGGACCCTGAGGGAACAAAGGGGATGTGGGGGAGGGAATGGGAGGTCTTGGGGGTTTGGGTAAAAGGGGAGAGGGTGGTTTGAGCCCCCCACTCACCTCTCCTGGTTCTTCCTGGCAGCTGCAGAGGAAAGAGGGGAGGGGTGACTGTGGGGTCACAGGTCCCTGACCCCTCTCAGGATTCCTGATCCCCCATAGGACCCTCAATTCCCACAGGATTCCCAAACACCTCTGGTGCCCCCCAGAATTCATGAACATCCCCAGTACCCCCAAACTAGGACCCAAAGCCCAGCTAGGACAGAGAGCCCCCTAACATCCCTGGGAATCCTGAAAGAACCCCAAACATCCCTGCAGGACCCCAGCACATCCCCAAACTCTACTGGATCCCCAAACAAGGTCAGAGTTCTGGTTGCCTCTACAGGTCCCTGGGATCCCCATCCCCCCATTGTCACCTACCCAGGTGGTGCCACCAGTGCCAGGCCACAATGACACCCATGAGGGAAATGGGAGTGCCAGGAGTGGGCAGTGGCTAGGTGGGCACAGGGGTCACAGCTCCTTGCCTGGGTGTGTCACTCAGATTTTGGGGTGACTCCAAGCCCAGCACAGCCCCAACCCTGCAGCACCCCAGGGTTGCCCTGGGGGTCTCTGTGTCCCTGCCCCACACACCCCTGGGTCAGGTCCCCCCATTTCCTGGCTCAGCCATCCCAGGCAACACTTGATGCCCAATTGGTTGGGACAAAATTACACATCCATAGAATAAAAGCAAAACTCTTTCCCACATCATTATTTCCCCAAAAAAAGTACAAATTTGGCAAAAATCAAACTGGCAAAGTATAGAATGCTCTGGTTTATAGAATCCATTGTTTTCCCAACAAGTCACTCACAATAAAAACACAAACAAATCCCAATGAAAGGAGACTTTTATTCCCTTTAGCAGCCCCTTGTGCATCCCACAGCAGCGTTTGCTTGTGGATGACACAGAGTGTGGAATGTCCCTGAGTGTCCAACAGCTCCATGGGATTGTTCCCTGCCTGCTGGGCAGCAACCCAGCCCCCAAGGAAGCCTTTTCTTGGGCCATCTTTAGGAACTCTCCCCATTTTGCTCATTCCCACCTTGAAACTTGATTGACTTCCCATGGAGGATGGGGAGAAGCTCTGTCCATCCTTGGGACAGTGCACAGGAATCGGTGGAAATGCCCCTGTGTGCCTCAGGTCAGGTTGTTGAACAGTTTGTTGTTGTCTTTGCAGTAGTTCTGTGGTTTCTCTCAGTCCCTTGGGCAAAGGGACAAAATGAGCAATTGCTGCATTTCCAGACTGGTTCCCTCTCAGCTGCCCCTGCAGTGGGACTTTCCAGCCAGCCCTGCTCTGAAAACCATCAAAGGCCCTCCCAGAGCCACTGCTTGGGCTCCCTTTGGGGTTTGTGCTTCTTGCAGGGCTGAGCAAACCACAGGCAGGGCCTTTTCCTGCACAGAATTCTCACCTCTGCAGCAGCTCCACACACCCAGAGCACATCCGAATCTGCCCGTAGGGACCCATTGGCTGCTGGCACCTTGTGGGGGCTGTGCTGGGCTCTGGGACACCCCAAAATGTGAGGCACACAGGGATGGAGCTGAGACCCACGGGCCCACCCAGGCACTGCCCACCCCTGGCACTGCCATTCAACCAGAAATCAAACCATGGGAGACCCATTCCTCAGGTGTCACCTTGCCTGGGACTCCCATCCCAGTACCGCCATTCCCCAGGATCTCCATGGCCCAGCACCCCATTCCCAAGGAACCCTCTCCTTTTCATTCCATCCCCTACAAACCTCCTCCCCCCACCATCTTGATCCTCCCAGGACCTCCATTCCCACAGGAGCCCCCATTCCACCAGCATCCCCATCCCATGACCCCCAATCCCTGGAGCCCACGTTCCCCTGGCACTCCCATCCCTAAGTCCCCCCAGCCCTGGGCACCCCCATTCCCAGGGACTCCCCCTCCTCAGCACCCCCATCCCCAGAGACCCCAGCCCTGGGATCCTCCGTTCGTCTGGGACACCCCATTCCACCTTGACACCCATCCCCAGGCGCCCAAACCCCATGAACCCCCCCACTCCTGGGACCCCATGTCGCACCTTGTCCCACCCACTCCCGTTCCCTTCCTGTCCCCAGCTTGTGGCCACCCTGCCCCCACCAGGTGCCACCTACACACAGGACAAGATATGATCTCGCTTCCTTCCCCTTCATCCGAAGAGCCGCCAGCCAGGGGAGCGGTGGCCACAGCAGCGAGTGACAGCCAGTGCACATGGCTGGGGACAGCGGGATGGCCGGGAAGGTGGTGCTGCTCCTGTGGGGTGAGTGCCCCGGGCACGGGCCTGACACCCCGGGGATGGGGAGGGGAGGGGGCACAGGGGGGCTGTGGGGTCCCCTGAGGTTCCCAATGCCAGCAGTGCCAGAGCATGAGGTGACCGGAGCCATGGGGTGGCTGTGGAGACAGGGGAAGGGGGACGATAATAAGGGGACAGAGATTTGGAGAGGCATCATGGGGCTGATGTGAGTGACCTGGGCCAGCACGGGGTGGCCGAGTCTTCCCCAGTTCAGGGGTGTCCACAATGTCCTGGTGTCGTACCTGAGCAAGGGCTAGACAAGGAGTTTCTGTCCACAAGGGGTCCATGTCACACCAGGACAGTTTGAGTACAACCCCCACACCCTGTACCCCGTGTGTCTCTGTCCCCACGGTGCCACCCCCACCCAGCCCTGTCCCTTTTCCCTTCCAGCCCAGACCCTCGGCCTCGCTGGTGAGTCCTCGGCGGATGCCATGGCCCCACTCCTCTGTCCCCAGCCCCGCACTGGCCCTGCCAGGCTGGTGTCCCCTGTCACCCACAGGTGCCCAGACCACCCAGATCCTCCTGGAGCCCCCCTGGAGGCCGCCGGTGCTGTGGGACCAGGTGACACTGACCTGCCAGGGCTCAGGGACCGCCGGTGCCACCACCTGGTACAAGGACGGGCAGCCATTGGGACAGGAGGGACGTGACAGCATCACTGTCACCAAGAAGGGGACATACGAGTGTGACAGACCTGGAACCGGGCGCAGCCCCCCCATGAGAGTCTTAGATGGTGAGGGGACATCTTAAAAGATCTGGGTGGCCCCTGACAGGTCTGGGTGGGCTCCACTCCATGGGTGGCCTCGCACCCCACAAGAGGCGAGAGCCTGTGCCTGCACACTGGGACATCCCAGTGCATCCCAGTGCACCCCAGATGTCTCCAGTGCCATGGGCACGCACCTCGGACCTATCTCGAGCCCCTCAGTGAGATGGGACCCTCCTGTCCCCCAGACAATCTGGTGCTGCAGGTGCCGGCACAGGTGCTGCTGGAGGGGGACACGGTGACACTGCGCTGCCGGGCCTGGCAGAACAACACTGTCACCTCGGTGTCCTTCTACCGCAAGGAGACAAAACTGGAGGGGTCCCGCGATGGCACCGAGCTGTCCCTGCACCCTCTGCAGCTGAGCCACAGTGGCAGCTACAGCTGCGAGGGCCGGGTGAGCAATGTGGTGTCCTGGTGGAGCGTGTCGGAGCTGGTGACAATGACAGTGTGCAGTGAGTGCATGGATGGGGACAGGGAAGCCCGACATCCTCCGAGGGTTTCCCCGCCACTCCTGAATCCTTCATCCCTCCCTTTACTCCTCCTTGGATCACTCAGAATTTCCCAAGTCCCTCTTGCTTTCCCCCATGACTGCCCAGTTCCCCCTGCAGATCCCTCATCCCTCCCTTTGTCCTCCCCATCCCTCCCTGGATTCCCCACCACTTCCAAGGTCCCTGCTCCACCCTCTGGTCTCCCTTCCTTCCCTGGGTCCTCCCACCCATCTCTAAACTCCAAATCATTCCCTGAGTCTCCTCAGCCTCTCGTCTGGTTCCCCATCCCTGCCTGGGTCTCTCCCCCTTTCCATGGGGTCTCACCATTGTCCCCATGTCCCACCATGCCTCCCAGGGTCCCCTTCTGCTCACTGGGATCCTCTCTGCTCCCTCCAATCCCCCTCTTTCACCTCCCATGTCCCCCACTCCTCCTGTGTCCCCAATCCCTCCTGTGTCCCCCCGCAGGGGTCCCGCTCTCGGATGTGTCCCTGTCAGCGCAGCCCCCTGGGGGACAGGTGGCACTCGGGGACAGCCTGGTGCTGAGCTGTGAGGTGGCCACGGGCACATGCTCCCTGTCCTTCTCCTGGCACCGGGAGGGCTCAGGGGCATTGCTGGGCACCGGCCCCCATCTGGAACTGCGGCACGTTGGGGACAATGACAGTGGCCAGTACCGGTGTCGGGTCAGCGACGGGGACAGCGTGGCTGAGAGTGACCCCCTGAATGTCACCGTCCTGGGTGAGCGGGACCCTGGGGCTGGGGGTGACCCCACTCACGACACCCCCATCCCACCTTTCCAGGTGCCAGCCCTGTCTGTGTCCCCACAGTGCCCGTGGCCAATGCCACCATCACCCCCGGTCCCCTGGCACACCAGGTGCGCCCAGGTGACAACGTCACACTGCACTGCTCAGTGCAGGTGGGCTCAGCCCCTGTCACCTTCACCTGGCTGCACAACGGGCAGGAGGTGGCCCGGGGTCCCCTCCTGGAGCTCAGGGACATCGATGTGGGACATTCGGGCACCTACCAGTGCGTGGCCACCAACCAGCTGGGACAGGACGGGCACCGCGTGTTCCGGGCACTCAGCCCTGAGCTGGAACTGGAGGTGACACCTGGCTCACCCTGGGTCACAGGTGGGGTCACACGGGGTCACCAGGGAGTTCAGGAGCCCCAGGGTTCAGGGTGACCCAATTGTGTCTCCTGTCTCTTGCAGTGGCCGCAGGGGTCGGTGGGGCCCTTTTGTTCCTGCTCCTGCTCGTGGGTGTCATTGTGGCCAGGCACTGGTGGCACCGCCTGGGTGGGTGACAATGGGGTGACAGGGGTTGTGGAGAGAGGTGGGAAGGCCCCCAGAGGGAGGGGGGCACAGGGCAGCACCCACAGCCCCTGGCTTGGCAGAGGCTGAGCCCCAGTGACCGTGGCTCAGAGCCCTGGGGAGGTGTTGGAGGGTCATGCAGGGATATTGGGGGTTCTATCAGGGGTCTCCCTCCCTGCCAGGCTCTGGGTTTGGGGGCACTGGGTATTAGGGGGGCCTGGGGAGGATTGTATGTCCGGTGGTGGTTCAGCATTCCCAAGGGTGGATGGGGGCCCCTGGGTCTCCAAAGTCACCCCTCCAGTTTTCCTTTGCAGATGCCAGGAAGCACCAGCAAAGGTGAGTGCAGGCTCCAGCCATGATACACCTTTTACCCAAACCCCCAGCAACTCCCATCCCCTTCCACACACCCCCTTATTCCCACAGGGCACCCCCAGAGCCCCTGGCACCCTTGGTGGAGGATCCTCAGGCGACGTACATGGAGCTGCAATGGCAACCGTGGGAACCCAGGGACATCTATGACAACCTACACCAGAAGTTGTGATGCTCTGGGAAGCGGGAGGCACTGGGTGACACTGGGGGTGCTCCCTCCATGGCTCCTGTGCTTGCCCATCCTTCCAAGGGAGGTGGTCATGGGTCAGGGGAAAGTTACACAGGGCACCCTCTGCTCCCCATTTCCTCTCCCACTACCCCCAAGGGCTCCCCCATCCCTTTGCTCGTACCTGCAGGGCCTCCCCAGCCCCATCCCAGTGCCCAAGTACCCTCAGTGACTGCCCCATTCTCTCCCCACAGTGCTTGCAGTACAGCCAGGGCTTCCCCATTCCCCCTCCCACTACCCCTGTCCCATCCCGCTGTAAAAGGGGGAGTTGGGGAGGATTCCTTCTGAAAGGTTTCTCAGATGAAAATGAAGCACAAACATGGCTATATTATATCTGAGCACTGTTTCTTGATGAAGGAGGGTAAGTGTTCTTACCAAAGGGGGAGAGAAGGGACTAGAAAGGGAAAAGGACAGAGAGAGAAACAGAGGACAGGGACAGCGTTACCACAAGAAGCCCGGGTGCTCTGTGGGCATCAGCTCGGCAGATGGAGTGTGTGTGCTGCAAGCCACAGCCAGCCCACATGGCCTTTGTGAGTGGCTGGGTGTGATCTCCAAGGATGGCACCTGCGTGTCTCTGGCATCGGCCAGCGATGGCTGCAGGCTGGCTGCTGTGGGCTGGCTGCGGGCTGGTGCTGCAGCACTGCTGGCTCTGGGCTGGCTGCCGTGGGCTGGTGCTGCGGTGGGCAGGTGCAGCAGGCTCGCTGCTGTGGGCAGCAGGGGAAACGTGGCAGAGGCAGCAGGTGGGTGGGTTCAGGCAGCATCCGCTCCGTTGGGGAACCAATGAAGGAACGTCCAGGAGGAGCAGGAGTGAGCTGGCTTGGGGAAGCAGCAAAGCAGGGAAGAACGGGTGTGGACAGGGAAGAAGGACCACAGGGAGGGAAAGGCAAGGGCAGGGAGCATCGGTGATATTTTTGCCTGATGTCCAGGAGGAATGATGCATCTAACTCCATCTTATCACAAGGCTAATTAAGTACTTTATTATACTTGTCTTGGTTTGGATAAGACAGGTGCTTGCTAAAGAAGGCAGGAGCTTCCCCTGAAATGGCGAATGCAAACCCTCCGCACCCCTCTAAATTGCTATGAATTTTAAATTAAGGGGCTCTCAGGTAAAAAAATACGGGAGCAGGAAATAACAGCTCTTTAATAGGGAAGGGGGGAAAAAAAACATAAAATGATAAAATAAAAACAATGCAGTACACTAAAATGACAGAGCTGGAACTCAACCTGACGCCCTGTTGGTCAGGGTGCCGGCAGCAGTCCAATTGGAAAAGTGGCTGCAGTCCTCCTGAGGTGTCAGGTGTGGTTCTGTTGGAGCAGGGGGTCCTGTAGAAAAAGGGTGATTCTTCCTCCACAGATCCGTGGAAGTAGAAGCAGCTGCTGTTCCTCTGGTGAATCCAGTGGAGAAGCTGTACTGGTGTGTCAGAATCTCCTGATTATATCTGGATAGCAATGCTCGGCTCCTCCCTCTGGGCGGAGCATCTCACAATGGGATGTTACAGTTCTTATCAGCCATGCAGGGACACTCAATAGCCTCTTATCACGGGATGCCCCCTGCTGAGGGAGGAGTGATTGTGATCTCTCAGGGAGAGAGATAAGGGGAAATTGCCCACTTAACACCTAGACAACTGCCATACAGATGGTAATAGAATACATCCTGCATTGCAATCCAGAACAATACTATATTATATTACCTCTGAACTGAATCTGCCAAGCACTCAGCTGCACTCCACTGCACACAATCTCATGACTGTCAGCCATCAGTCCCGACATAAACACACACCTGGATTCAATTGGTCAGTGAATGAAAACACTCACACCAGAATCCAATCACCAACTCCTTTCAGGTAAACAATCCCCCACAATGCATTCCACTTGTGAACAACACAGGAGCAGAAAATGAGATAAGAATTGTTTGGATCATTTTTGCTTCTCTCACTGCTTCTCCCAGGTTCAGAGAAAGTGAATCCCACAGGGGAGGAGGGCCAAGCTGACCCTCCGAGCAAGCCCCTCATCCCTCCAAGAAACCCAAAGCAAAACGCTCCTCTTGTGTCACAGTTTGCTGCATTTATTTCCAAAGGCTCCTCCCACAGCCCGATTTCCTGGGCATTTTTTCCCAGACATTTTTCCCAGGCATCTGTCCCACCAGCCAGTGGGGGTCACTCACAGCCCGATCACTGAAGCTTTCTCTCTCCTGATCATCTGTTGTGTGAAGCCTCACCAGGGACAGGGTTCCCAGCACATGGACAACCCACTCAGTCATTTTTCACCTCATGGGTAGCATATGTTGAGACATAAATCCAAATCAGACTTGTTCCTCTTAACCCCCATGTGTTAGTGGCTCTGCAATCCCCCTCCCAGTGCTCCCAGTAAGGTGGCTTACTGTTCCCCATCCCAGTTCCAAGGGGGCACAGGAGCCGGTTCCCTGCTGCTGGGACAAAAATGCAGCTCTTTGGTTTAACTGGCCGAAATGGTGTTTCTTTGTTCAGCTCTGTCAAGGAAGCTGAACAAGGTGGGAACCTCCCTTGGAATGGAAAATACGACCCCCTTCTCTCTGAGATGTTATAACTTTGAAATTATGGGGCTTTTAGGCAAAGCTGTGGGAACAGGAATACCAGTTCTTTACTGGTGTGTATTGTGAGAAACAAGTGAATGGAAGTTGACTTTTGCTGGATATTATATGAATTGATATTACATGATTGATTCTATTATTGATTAAATATTGGGATGTTAGTGTTGGGACAGTGATGTGTACTGTGGAGTGGCTGATGTGGTTGGGGTGGCCACCCAAGGGTGGGGCCCAGCCATAGCCCAGCCCCACTGCACAGGGATGGCCATTGCCCAGCCCTGCTCTGCCCAGCCCCAGCTGGCAGCCAGCACCTCAGGGTCCCCCCTGTCCCCTTGGCTTTGATTCTGGCAGCTTTAGAGCTGCTGCAGAGGTGAGAATTGTGTGGGGGAAAAAGGCCTGCCTGTGGTTTGCTCAGCCCTGCAAGAAGCACAAACCCCAAAGGGAGCCCAAGCAGCGGCTCTGGGAGGGCCTTTGATGGTTTTCAGAGCAGGGCTGGCTGGAAACTCCCCATGTAGTTGCAGCTGAGAGGGAACCAGTCCGGAAATGCAGCAATTGATCATTTGTTCCTCTTGGTAAGGCACTGAGAGAAACCACAAACTACTGCAAATCCCATAAACTCTGCTCATCAGCCTGACCTGGGACCCTCCTTCTTGAACAAAACCTGCAGCCCTTTGGAACCTTCCAGAAAGAATGTTTTGACTCAGCCTGGGGCCATCAGATAAGAGGGAATCATGCAGAAATATTGAGCAGGGGTTCTGCTGGCGGCCATGGTGGGGCTCTGAGGAGTGACCCTGTGTGGATTCCAGGTGTCCCCAAAGCTGCTCCATCCCTGCCCTCCTCACCTGAGGGAAAGGCTGAGGCTTTGCAGGAATTTTTTTTTGTGCTGTAAAGCCACCAGAGGTGCTGCTGTGGACCCGAGACCTGCCTGGGGTCAGGCGCTGCCTTCCTTCCATCTGGGATCATGGAGAGCGGCCGGGGGTGTTGGGCAAGGCATGTACCAGGCCCCGGGACACTGCTACGCTGCCAGTGGGCACTGGGATCCAACCTGCTGCCTTGGGGGCTTCTGCCCGCTGCCGGTGGTGGTGCCGGGACCGATTGGTGCCCGTGAGTTGGCCAAAGGAGCGATTTCCCCTCCTGCCTCCCGTGCGAGGCCGCCATGGCCCCTGAGGGGATGGAGCTCGAGCGGGGCACCCCCTGCTGGCCGGGAGTGCTCCCTGCAGCGCCCCCTGCTGGCCGGGAGTGCTCCCTGCAGCGCCCCCTGCTGGCCGGGAGTGCTCCCTGCAGCGCCCCCTGCTGGCTGGGAGTGCTCCCTGCAGCGCCCCCTGCTGGCCGGGAGTGCTCCCTGCAGCGCCCCCTGCTGGCCGCGGTTATCACTGCCACAAAAACCAACAGCGCTGAGCGGGAGGGAAAGTTCTGGGTTTGTGTTGTTGGTTCTGTTCTGGTTTATAAATTTCCCAGTAAAGAGCTGGTATTCCTTTTCCTGCACTTTGGCCTGGCAGCCCCATCATTTTTGAAATTAAACACGTCCTTCCACATGGGTCTTCTTTCCATTCCAGGAACGTTCCCACATTCCTTGGCAGATATTTCTCATTTAAATGAGTTGCCAACTCCTGAGTTCCAGCATGGATGGGACAGACACCCCAAGAGCAGACAGGGTCAGGGACTTGGTCACCTCATGTTCTGCCTTTTAAGCCAGTTCAGCCACCAAGGGCCCTCTCCCCAGCTGGCACTTCAGGTCACCCAGTGATTCAGGAGCTGGCATTGGCAGAGTGTCACACTGTCCCCAGTGTGCCATGGCTGACAGACTGATGGACAGATGGGGCCCTGTCTCACCAAAAGCAAGGCTTGACCCACCCCTGCCACACACAGCTGCTCCAAAATGTCTCCAGACATCAAACTTTTCCTGTCTCTGACACCCCACCCTGTGCCATGGCCTGATCCCGACTGCCCTGGCAAAGGGGGAGACTCCAGACCCCCCACAGGGCCTTTGTGACATCCTGGTGTGGGGAACAGGGCAGAGGAGGGGTTTGGGACAGGGGAGAAGAGAATCCCGAGCCTCCTGAAGGCCACTTTGGCCATCTGAGCAAAGAAGGTCCAGGGCCCTGCCAAGTTTTGGAAATGTTTGTGGTTTGTTCCTTGTTGGTGGCTTTCCCTGTAAATCGTTCCTTGTGTGACAATTTGGACTCTGAACCTTGTTGCTGTTGCTGTTGGTTTTATTCTCTCTCGTTGCTGTTTCAGGAAATTGTTCTTCTCTCAGCCCTTTGGGATCTTTGTGCCCCCACAGGGAGGGAGAGGGGCAGTTTTTGGTTGCAGCACAGACACGAGTGGGTGCCCATGGGTGGGGACCCCCAGTGCCCCCCAGTTCCCCCCAGTGTCACAGCACATTCCTGTAGATGTCACCAGGTTCCTGCCGTCGCCCCTGGTGTCCCCTCAGCTCCGCGTAGGTCACCTGGGGATCCTGGAGGGTGGTGGCACGGGGGGACACTGCGAGAGACACAGGCTGTGGGATCTGGGTGGGGTGACACTCATGGGTGACGTGTCCCTCTGCATGTGTTCCCTCCATACTCACCCCCTGCCCTCTTGGTGACCACAACGTGGGTGTACAGCACCTCCCCCTCCTCTGGGGGGGCCGGGGGATCCGGAGGGACCCTGAGGGAATAAAGGGGATGTGGAGGAGGGAATAGGAGGTCTTGCGGGTTTGGGTAAAAGGGGAGAGGGTGGTTTGAACCCCCCACTCACCTTTCCTGATTCTTCCTGACAGCTGCAGGGGAAAGAGGGGAGGGGTGACTGTGGGGTCCCAAAGCCCTGACCCCTCTCAGGATTCCTGAACCCCCACGGGACCCACAAATTCCTCACAGGACCCCCAAATATCTCTGGAGCCCCCCAGAATTCAGGAACATCCCCAGTGCCCCCAACCAAGAACCCAAAGCCCAGCAGGGACAGAGACCCCCAAATCAACCTCAGGGCCACTGAAAAAACCCCCAACATTGCTGCGGGACCCCATGTGTCTCCCCAAACCCTACTGGATCCCCAAAAAAGGTCAGAGTTCTGGTTGCCTCTACAGGTCCCTGGGACCCCCATCCCCCCATTGTCACCTACCCAGGTGGTGCCACCAGTGCCAGGCAACAATGACACCCACGAGCAGGAGCAGAAACAAAAGGGCCCCACCGACCCCTGCGGCCACTGCAAGAGACAGAGGGGGACACAATGAGGTCACCCATTATTCTGGGGGTCCTGCATTCCCTGGTGACCCCGTGTGACCTCACCTGTGACCCAGGGTGACCAAGGTGTCACCTCCAGTTCCAGCTCAGGGCTGAGTGCCCGGAACACGCGGTGCCCGTCCTGTCCCAGCTGGTTGGTGGCCACGCACTGGTAGGTGCCCGAATGTCCCACATCGATGTCCCTGAGCTCCAGGAGGGGACCCCGGGCCACCTCCTGCCCATTGTGCAGCCAGGTGAAGGTGACAGGGGCTGAGCCCACCTGCACCGAGCAGTGCAGTGTGACATTGTCACCTGGGCGCACCTGGTGTGCCAGGGGACCGGGGGTGATGGTGGCATTGGCCACGGGCACTGTGGGGACAGAGACAGGGCTGAGGGCACAGGGAGGGTCTGGCAGCTGGTGTGGGGGGACAGGGATGGGGGGGATGGGTGTCATGGAGGGATGTGATGGATTGGGTCACAGCACAGAGGGCTGAGGGGACACGCGGCAGAGGAGGGGAATGCATGAAAGGTGTCTGGAAGGACATGGTTGTCCCCAGGAAGAGGACGCAGGAAGGCTGTAGGCGATCCCCGTGCCCATCCCTGCACTCACTGCGCACCGTGACGCGGAGCCGGGCACTGCTCTTCCGCACGTTCCCCCTCTCGGAGCGCACCTGGCAGCTGTAATTCCCCGAGTGGGAGACCCCCACGGAGGGCACCAGCAGCTGTGGGGACACCTGCGGGCCCCCCAGCACCTGCCCGTCCCGGTAGAACACGTGCATGAGGGGGGCTGGGGGCCGCAGGGGGCTGGGGGTGCTGAGGCAGCTGAGAGTCAGGGGCGACCCCAGGGTGGGCTCGGGGGGACCCGCCAGCACCGGCAGCGAGAAGAGCTCTGGGAAGGAGAGGGGAGGTGAGGACTGTGACTCTGAGTCCGCTGGGAAGGGGCTGTGGAAGTGTCAGGAGATGGGAGTTCCAGCCGAGGGGGTGCTCACCGTGCACTGTCACTGTCACTGGTGCCGACTTTGCCCACAGTGACACTCCGGAGTCCACCCGGCCCTCGCAGCTGTAGTTTCCACTGTGGTTCAGCTGCAGAGGGGACAAGGACAGCTCGGTCCCATTGAGGGGCCTCCCCACCTCCTTGTCCCCATGATAGAATTGCACTCCGGTGACCGGGTTGTCGTGCCAGCGCAGGCAGCGCAGTGTCACCGTGTCCCCCTCCAGCAGCTCCCGCGCCGACACCTGCAACTCTAACCTGGCTGTGGGACACGGGGGTCCTGTCACACCGGGGGTCCCGTTTTCATGGGGATCCCCACATTGGGTCACACCCCGATCACCAGGGACCCCCAATTCCAACACGGAGCTCTCCCCACACTGGGGTGCTCTGGGGTGCTCACCATGCACTGTCATTGTCGCCGGTGCTGACTCATGCAACCTCCAGGATCCCACCAGGCCCGTGCAGCGGTAGCTGCCGCTGTGGTGCAGCTGCAGAGGGGACAGGGACAGTTCGGTGCCATCGCGGAGCCCCCTCAGTTTCTCCCTCTCGCGGTAGAAGGACACCCTGGTGACCGGGTTGTTCTGCCAGCCCCGGCAGCGCAGTGTCACCGTGTCCCCCTCCAGCAGCGCCCACGCCGGCACCTGCAGCACCAGCCAGTCTGTGGGACAGAGGGGTCCTGTCAGAGCTGATGGCACCGGGACACCTCCATTGGGTCACACCCAGAGCACCCGGGGTCCCCAATTCAAACATGGCGTTCCCCCATGCTGGGATGCTCTGGGATGTCTCCAGAGCAGGGGACAGGCTCTGGTCACACAGGAGGTGACCCATGGAGTGGAGCCCACCCAGAGCCCTCGGGTTCCCTGTGGGTTCCAGCCTGGGGACACCCAAACACCCCTCACCGTGTGAGACTGTCACAGGTGGGCTGCGCCCGCTGCCAGGTCTGTCACAGGTGTAGGTGCCACTCTTGGTGACAGTGACATGGTCGCGTCCCTGCTGCCCCCAGCGCTTCCCGTCCTTGTACCAGGTGGTGTCACCGGCGGTCCCCAAGCCCTGGCAGGTCAGTGTCACTGGGTCCCACAGCACCGCCGGCCTCCAGGGAGGCTCCAGGAGGAGCTGGGACATCTGGGCACCTGTGGGTGACAGGGGACACCAGCCTGGCAGGGCCAGCGCAGGGCTGGGGACAGCGGGGTGGGGCCATGGCATCCCCCAAGGACTCACCAGCGAGGCCGAGGGTCTGGGCTGGAAGGGAGAAGGGACAGGGCTGGGTGGGGGTGGCACCGTGGGGACAGAGGCACATGGGGCACAGGGTGTGGGGGCTGTCCCCAAAGTGTCCTTGTGTGACATGGACCCCTTGGGTACAGAAATACCTTGTCTAGCCCTTGCTCAGGCAGGACACAAGGACACTGTGGACACTCCTGAACTGGGGATGTCATGGGCACCCCGTGCTGGCCCAGGTCACCCACACCAGCCCCATGATGCCTCCCCAAATCTCTGTCCCCTTATTAATGTCCTCACATTCCTGTCCCCTTTTTACTGTCCCCACAGCCACCCCATGGCTCTAGTCACCTCATGCTCTGGCACTGCTGGCATTGGGAACCTCAGGGGACCCCACAGCCCCCCTGTGCCACCTCCCCTCCCCATCCCCGGGGTGCCAGGCCCGTGCCCAGGGGCACTCACCCCACAGGAGCAGTGCCACCTTCCCGGCCATCCCGCTGTCCCCAGCCATGTGCACTGGCTGTCACTCGCTGCTGTGGCTGTCCCCTCGCTGGTGGCTCTTCGGATGAAGGGGAAGGAAGCGAGGTCAGGTCTCGCCCTCATGCGTAGCTGGCCCTTGGTGGGGGCAGGGTGGCCACAAGCTGGGGACAGGAAGGGGACAAAGCTGGGTGGGACAAGGTGGGACATGGGGTTTCTCAGGAGTGGGGGCTCAGGGGATTTGGGGAGCCAGGGATGGGTGTCCAGGGGAATGGGGCATCCCAGTGGAATGGGGGTGCCCAGGGCTGGGGGGACTCAGGGATGGGAGTGCCAGGGGAACGTGGGCTCCAGGGATTTGGAGTCACGGGATGGGGATGATGGAGGAATGGTGTCTCCAGTGGGAATGGAGGTATGGAGAATGGGAATGGGGTCCTGTTGGAATGGAGGTCCTGGGAGGATCAAGGTGCTGGGGGAAGGAGGATTGCAGGGGATGGAATGAACAGGAGAAGTTTCCTTGGGAATGAGGTGCTGGGCCATGGAGATCCTGGGGGTTGTCAGTACTGGGATGGAGGTCCCAGGTTTGGGGTGACACAAGGAATGGGGATGCCTTGGTTGGGTGCCCAGGGAAATGTCACTGCCAGGTGTAGGCAGTTGGTGGGTGGGCACAGGGGTCCCAGCTCCTTCCCAGAGTATCTCAGATTTTGGGGTGACCCAGAGCCCAGCACAGCCCCCACCCTGCAGCACCCCAGGGTTGCCCTGGGGGTCTCTGTGTCCCTGCCCCACACACCCCTGGGTCAGGTCCCCGCATTTCCTGGCTCAGCCATCCCAGGCAACACTTGATGCCCAATTGGTTGGGACAAAATTACACATCCATAGAATAAAAGCAAAAATCTTTCCCACACCATTATTTCCCCAAAAAAAGTACAAATTTGGCAAAAATCAAACTGGCAAGGTATAGAATGCTCTGGTTTATAGAATCCATTGTTTTCCCAACAAGTCACTCACAATAAAAACACAAACAAATCACAACGAAAGGAGACTTTTCTTCCCTTTAGCAGCCCCTTGTGCATCCCACAGCAGCGTTTGCTTGTGGATGACACAGAGTGTGGAATGTCCCTGAGTGTCCAACAGCTCCATGGGATTGTTCCCTGCCTGCTGGGCAGCAACCCAGCCCCCAAGGAAGCCTTTTCTTGGGCCATCTTTAGGAACTCTCCCCATTTTTCTCATTCCCACCTTGAAACTTGATTGACTTCCCATGGAGGATGGGGAGAAGCTCTGTCCATCCTTGGGACAGTGCACAGGAATCGGTGGAAATGCCCCTGTGTGCCTCAGGTCAGGTTGTTGAACAGTTTGTTGTTGTCTTTGCAGTAGTTCTGTGGTTTCTCTCAGTGCCTTGGGCAGAGGGACAAAATGATCAATTGCTGCCCTTGCAGGAGGGGTTTCCAGCCAGCCCTGCTCTGAAAACCATCAAAGGTCCTCCCAGAGCCACTGCTTGGGCTCCCTTTGGGGTTTGTGCTTCTTGCAGGGCTGAGCAAACCACAGGCAGGCCTTTTTCCCCCACAGAATTCTCACCTCTGCAGCAGCTCTAAAGCTGCCAGAATCAAAGCCAAGGGGGCAGGGGGGACCCTGAGGTGCTGGCTGCCAGCTGGGGCTGGGCAGAGCAGGGCTGGGCAATGGCCATCCCTGTGCAGTGGGGCTGGGCTAGGGCTGGTCCCCATCCTTGGGTGGCTGCTGGCTTCAAGGAGCAGAGTTTGGGCTCTCCTTCCTGCCCTGGGCTCCATTCCCCAGCTGCTCTTGGAGGCTCAGATCCTGCAGGGGATGAGCAAAAATGGAGAAGTTTGGACCCCCCCCAGAGCTGCCATGCCCCAGGACAGGACCCCCTGCTCCACCATGTGTCCCCCCTAGGACAGCATCCCCCCAGGACGGGAGACCCCCAGATGTGCTCCCCCAGGACAGAACCTGCCCCCACAATGTGACAAAGGTGTCAAACGGCCTCTTCCTTCTGCTACAGGAGAGAGAAAGTGAAAGTGTTGAGGGGGCACAGCCAGACACCCCCATCCCCACAGCCTGCCCAGCCCTCCCTGCAGACCCCTCACCCCTGCTTCCCCCACCCTGGGCTGCCCCCAGCCCATTCACTGCTCAGGTGCTCTCTAGGATCATCAAGGCACGAACTGGGGCTCGTGTAATTGAAGGGTTAAATGATAAAAATGGAAAAAAAGAGAGGGAAAAGTCCCTGGGAGTGTGAGGACAGAGTCCCGGAGACCCTCAGAATCTGTCTGGGGTGACCCCCAGGCCACCAGCACCTTCTGGGGATTGTGCTGTGCTCTGGATCACTCCAAAATCTGAGGCACCCAGGGAAGGAGCTGAGACCCACGGTCTCACCCAGCCACTGCCCATCCCTGGCACCCTCATTTCCCTGGGAACTGAACCATGGGACGCACATTCCTTATATCCCATCAGCCCTGGGACCCCCATCCCAGCCCTGCCATTCCTCAGGATCTCCATGGCCCAGCACCTCATTCCCAAGGAACCCTCTCCTCTTCATTCCATCCCCTGCAATCCTCTTTTTCCCAGCACCTTGACCCTCCCAGGGCCCTCATTCCCATGGCCCACCCCCATTCCCAGTGACTCCCCCTGCTCAGCATCCCCATCCCCTGGGACCCAATCCCTGGGAAACCCCATTCCTCTGGGACACCCCATTCCCCTGGACACCCATCCCTGGCTCCCCAAACACCCTGAGACCCGCCTCCTTGGAACCCCATGTCCCACCTTTTCACACCCAAGCTCGTCCCTTTCCTGTGCCCAGCTTGTGGCCACCCTGCCCCCACCAGGTGCCACCTACGCACGAGGGTGAGACCTGACCTCGCTTCCTTCCCCTTCATCCGAAGAGCCGCCAGCCAGGGCAGCGGTGGCCACAGCAGCGAGTGACAGCCAGTGCACATGGCTGGGGACAGCGGGATGGCCGGGAAGGTGGCGCTGCTCCTGTGGGGTGAGTGCCCCCGGCACGGGCCTGACACCCCAGAGATGGGGAGGGCAGGGGGCAGAGGGGGGCACAGGGGTTCCCCTGAGGTCCCCAAGGCCAGCAGTGCCAGTCCGTGTTACCCACAGCGGACCTTGGTGGGACTGGGGATGTAGGGTGGTTTTGGGGACAGGAACATGGGGCAGGAATTTGGGGATGGGGATGCGGGGACAGGAATGTGGGGAGTGGCACCTTTGGGGTCAGGTAGCTCTGGGCATAGGGACAAGGGAACTGGGATGGAGGGACAAAAGGGGACAAGAACGGTGAGGATGTGGCCATGGGGATGGGATGATGGGGATGGGATCTTGAGCTGGTGGGTGTGACCTGGGCCAGCATGGGCTGTGTCCATGGTGTCCTCGTGCCCGGGGTGTCCACAGTGTCCCCATGTTGTGCCTCAGCCCAGGGTGGCCTCAGTGTCCCTGTTCCCAAGGTGTCTGTGCCACAGGGATGTGGTGCACGGGTGGCTGTGACACAGACATGTCCCCCTGCCACGCCAAATCTTTTGGGGACCACCCAGACACGTTTACCCACAAGAACTGCTGTCCGCATGGGGACAGTTTGGGGACAGCCCCCACACCCTGTAACTCGTGAGCCGCTGTCCCCACGGTGCCACCCCCACCCAGCCCTGTCCCTTCTCCCTTCCAGCACAGACCCTCGGCCTCGCTGGTGAGTCCTCGGGGGATGCCATGGCCCCACCCCGCTGTCCCCAGCCCCGCGCTGGCCCCGCCAGGCTGGTGTCCCCTGTCACCCACAGGTGCCCAGACCACCCAGCTCCTCCTGGAGCCCCCCTGGAGGCCACCGGTGTTGTGGGACCCAGTGACACTGACCTGCCAGGGCTCAGGGACCGCTGGTGACACCACCTGGTACAGGGACGGGCAGTGCTGGTGGCAGCAGGGAATCGACTGCCTCACTGTCACCCTGAGTGGCACCTACATGTGTGACAGACCCGGCAGAGGGCGCAGCGCCCCCGTGACAGTCTCACACGGTGAGAGGAATTTGGGTGTCCCCAGCCTGGCACCCGCGGGGAGCCCGAGGGCTCTGGGTGGGCTCTCCTCCATGGGTCACCTCCTTTGTGACCAGAGTCTGTCCCCTGCTCTGGGCACATCCCAGAACATCCCAATGTGGGGGAACATCGTGTTAGAATTGGAGGCCACTGGTGCCCTGGGTGTGACCCAGTGGCGGGCCCTGGTGCCATCAGTGTGACAGGACCCCTCTGTCCCCCAGACGATCTGGTGCTGCAGGTGCCGGCGCGGGCGCTGCTGGAGGGGGACACGGTGACATTGCGCTGCCGGGCCTGGCAGAACAACACGGTCACCAGGGTGTCCTTCTACCATGAGTGGAAGGAACTGGGGGGACTCCGAGATGGCACCGAACTGTCCCTGTCCCCTCTGCAGCTGAGCCACAGCGGCAGCTACCACTGCAAGGGCTGGTTGGAACTCTGGGCGTTAGAGAAGTTTTGGGAGTCGGCACCAGTGACAGTGACAGTGCACGGTGAGCACCGCCATGTCTAGAGCTCCAATCTCCTGACACCCCCAAAGCCCATTCCCAGAGGACTCAGAGTCACAGTCCTCACCTCCCCTCTCCTTCCCTGAGCTCTTCTCACTGCCGGTGCTGGAGGGTCCCACCGAGCCCACCCTGGGGTCCCCCCTGACTCTCAGCTGCCTCAGCACCCCCAGCCCACTGAGGCCCCCAGCCCCATTCCTGCACGTGTTCTACCTGGACGGGCAGGTGCTGGGGGGTCCGCAGGGGTCGCCGCAGCTGCTGGTACCCTCCGTGGGGGTCTCCCACTAGGGGAATTACAGCTGCCAGGTGCGCTCCGAGAGGGGGGAGCTGTGCAGAAGAGCAGTGCCCGGCTCTGTGTCACAGTGCTCAGTGAGTGCGGGGATGGGCACGGGGATCCCCCAGAGACCCCCCGGATCCCCTGCCTGGGTATGTCCATGTCCCCCTGAAACCTTTCTTGTGTTCCCCCACCTCTGCCCTGTGTCCTCTCACCCCTCTATGCTGTGACCCCATCCCCGACATCCCCCATCACACCTATCCCCCTGTCCCTCTCCCCCCCACACCAACTGCCAACCCCTCCCTGTGCCCTCAGCCCTGTCTCTGTCCCCACAGTGCCCGTGGCCAATGCCACCATCACCCCCGCTCCCCTGGCACACCAGGTGCGCCCAGGTGACAACGTCACACTGCACTGCTCAGTGCAGGTGGGCTCAGCCCCTGTCACCTTCACCTGGCTGCACAATGGGCACGAGGTGGCTCGGGGTCCCCTCCTGGAGCTCAGGGACATCGATGTGGGACATTCGGGCACCTACCAGTGCGTGGCCACCAACCGGCTGGGACAGGACGGGCACCGCGTGTTCCAGGCACTCAGCCCTGAGCTGGAACTGGAGGTGACACCTTGGTCACCCTGGGTCACAGGTGGGGTCACATGGGGTCCCCGGGGTGTTCAGGACCCCCGGGATGATGAGTGACCCCATTGTGTCCCCCTCTGTCTCTTGCAGGGATCACAGGGGTCGGTGGGACCCTTTTGTTCCTGCTCCTGCTCGTGGGTGTCATTGTGGCCTGGCACTGGTGGCACCATGTGGGTGGGTGACAATGGTGTGACAGGGGTCGTGGAGAGGGATGGGACAAGCCCCAGAGACGGGAGGGCCAGAGGGCGGCACCCACAGACCCTGGCTTGGCAGAGGCTGAGCCCCAGTGACCATGGCTCAGAGCCCTGGGGAGGTGTTGGAGGGTCGTGCAGGGATATTGGGGGTTCTGTCAGGGGTCTCCCTCCCTGCCAGGCTCAGGGTTCTGGGGGCACTGGGTGTTAGGGGGGCCTGGGGAGGATTGTATGTCCGGTGGTGGTTCAGCATTCCCAAGGGTGGATGGGGGCCCCTGGGTCTCCAAAGTCACCCCTCCAGTTTTCCTTTGCAGATGCCAGGAAGCACCAGCAAAGGTGAGTGCAGGCTCCAGCCATGATACACCTTTTACCCAAACCCCCAGCACCTCCCATCCCCTTCCACACACCCCCTTATTCCCACAGGGCACCCCCAGAGCCCCTGGCACCCTCCGTGGAGGATCCTCAGGCGACGTACATGGAGCTGCAGTGGCTACCGTGGGAACCCAGGGACATCTATGACAATCTACACCAGAAGTTGTGATGCTCTGGGAAGCGGGAGGCACTGGGTGACACTGGGGGTGCTCCCTCCATGGCTCCTGTGCTTGCCCATCCTTCCAAGGGAGGTGGGCATGGGTCAGGGGGAGGCTACACAGGGCACCCTCTGCTCCCCATTTCCTCTCCCACTACCCCCAAGGGCTCCCCCATCCCTTTGCTCGTACCTGCAGGGCCTCCCCAGCCCCATCCCAGTGCCCAAGTACCCTCAGTGACTGCCCTATTCTCTCCCCACGGTGATTGCAGTACAGCCAGGGCTTCCCCATTCCCCCTCCCACTACCCCTGTCCCATCCCGCTGTAAAAGGGGGAGTTGGGGAGGATTCCTTCTGAAAGGTTTCTCAGATGAAAAAGAAGCACAAACATGGCTATATTATATCTGAGCACTGTTTCTTGATGAAGGAGGGTAAGTGTTCTTACCAAAGGGGGAGAGAAGGGAGTAGAAAGGGAAAAGGACAGAGAGAGAAACAGAGGACAGGGACAGCGTTACCACAAGAAGCCCGGGCGCTCTGTGGGCATCAGCTCGGCAGATGGAGTGTGTGTGCTGCAAGCCACAGCCAGCCCACATGGCCTTTGTGAGTGGCTGGGTGTGATCTCCAAGGATGGCACCTGCGTGTCTCTGGCATCGGCCAGCGATGGCTGCAGGCTGGCTGCTGCGGGCTGGCTGCGGGCTGGTGCTGCAGCACTGCTGGCTCTGGGCTGGCTGCCGTGGGCTGGTGCTGCGGTGGGCAGGTGCAGCAGGCTCGGTGCTGTGGGCAGCAGGGGAAACGGGGCAGAGGCAGCAGGTGGGTGGGTTCAGGCAGCATCCGCTCCGTTGGGGAACCAATGAAGGAACGTCCAGGAGGAGCAGGAATGAGCTGGCTCGGGGAAGCAGCAAAGCAGGGAAGAACGGGTGTGGACAGGGAAGAAGGACCACAGGGAAGAAAAGGCAAGGGCAGGGAGCATCGGTGATATTTTTGCCTGATGTCCAGGAGGAATGATGCATCTAACTCCATCTTATCACAAGGCTAATTAAGTACTTTATTATACTTGTCTTGGTTTGGATAAGACAGGTGCTTGCTAAAGAAGGCAGGAGCTTCCCCTGAAATGGCGAATGCAAACCCTCCGCACCCCTCTAAATTGCTATGAATTTTAAATTAAGGGGCTCTCAGGTAAAAAAATACGGGAGCAGGAAATAACAGCTCTTTAATAGGGAAGGGGGGAAAAAAAACATAAAATGATAAAATAAAAACAATGCAGTACACTAAAATGACAGAGCTGGAACTCAACCTGACGCCCTGTTGGTCAGGGTGCCGGCAGCAGTCCAATTGGAAAAGTGGCTGCAGTCCTCCTGAGGTGTCAGGTGTGGTTCTGTTGGAGCAGGGGGTCCTGTAGAAAAAGGGTGATTCTTCCTCCACAGATCCGTGGAAGTAGAAGCAGCTGCTGTTCCTCTGGTGAATCCAGTGGAGAAGCTGTACTGGTGTGTCAGAATCTCCTGATTATATCTGGATAGCAATGCTCGGCTCCTCCCTCTGGGCGGAGCATCTCACAATGGGATGTTACAGTTCTTATCAGCCATGCAGGGACACTCAATAGCCTCTTATCACGGGATGCCCCCTGCTGAGGGAGGAGTGATTGTGATCTGTCAGGGAGAGAGATAAGGGGAAATTGCCCACTTAACACCTAGACAACTGCCATACAGATGGTAATAGAATACATCCTGCATTGCAATCCAGAACAATACTATATTATATTACCTCTGAACTGAATCTGCCAAGCACTCAGCTGCACTCCACTGCACACAATCTCATGACTGTCAGCCATCAGCCCCAACACAAAGACACACCTGGATTCAATTGGTCAGTGAATCAAAACACTCACACCAGAATCCAATCACCAATTCCCTTCAGGTAAACAATCCCCCACAATGCATTCCACTTGTGAACAACACAGGAGCAGAAAATGAGATAAGAATTGTTTGGATCATTTTTGCTTCTCTCACTGCTTCTCCCAGGTTCAGAGAATGTGAATCCCACAGGGGAGGAGGGCCAAGCTGACCCTCCGAGCAAGCCCCTCATCCCTCCAAGAAACCCAAAGCAAAACGCTCCTCTTGTGTCACAGTTTGCTGCATTTATTTCCAAAGGCTCCTCCCACAGCACGATTTCCTGGGCATTTTTTAACCAGACATTTTTCCCAGGCATCTGTCCCACCAGCCAGTGGGGGTCACTCACAGCCCGATCACTGAAGCTTTCTCTCTCCTGATCATCTGTTGTGTGAAGCCTCACCAGGGACAGGGTTCCCAGCACATGGACAACCCACCGAGTCATTTTTCACCTCATGGGTAGCATATGTTGAGACATAAATCCAAATCAGACTTGTTCCTCTTAACCCCCATGTGTTAGTGGCTCTGCAATCCCCCTCCCAGTGCTCCCAGTAAGGTGGCTTACTGTTCCCCATCCCACTTCCAAGGGGGCACAGGAGCCGGTTTCCTGCTGCTGGGACAAAAATGCAGCTCTTTGGTTAAACTGGCAGAAATGGTGTTTCTTTGTTCAGCTCTGTCAAGGAAGCTGAACAAGGTGGGAACCTCCCTTGGAATGGAAAATACGACCCCCTTCTCTCTGAGATGTTATAACTTTGAAATTATGGGGCTTTTAGGCAAAGCTGTGGGAACAGGAATACCAGTTCTTTACTGGTGTGTATTGTGAGAAACAAGTGAATGGAAGTTGACTTTTGCTGGATATTACATGAATTGATATTACATGATTGATTCTATTATTGATTAAATATTGGGATGTTAGTGTTGGGACAGTGATGTGTACTGTGGAGTGGCTGATGTGGTTGGGGTGGCCACCCAAGGGTGGGGCCCAGCCCTGGGCCAGCCCCACTGCACAGGGATGGCCATTGCCCAGCCCTGCTCTGCCCAGCCCCAGCTGGCAGCCAGCACCTCAGGGTCCCCCCTGTCCCCTTGGCTTTGATTCTGGCAGCTTTAGAGCTGCTGCAGAGGTGAGAATTCTGTGGGGGAAAAAGGCCTGCCTGTGGTTTGCTCAGCCCTGCAAGAAGCACAAACCCCAAAGGGAGCCCAAGCAGCGGCTCTGGGAGGGCCTTTGATGGTTTTCAGAGCAGGGCTGGCTGGAAACTCCCCATGTAGTTGCAGCTGAGAGGGAACCAGTCCGGAAATGCAGCAATTGATCATTTGTTCCTCTTGGTAAGGGACTGAGAGAAACCACAAACTACTGCAAATCCCAAAAACTCTGCTCATCAGCCTGACCTGGGACCCTCCTTCTTGAACAAAACCTGCAGCCCTTTGGAACCTTCCAGAAAGAATGTTTTGACTCAGCCTGGGGCCATCAGATAAGAGGGAATCATGCAGAAATATTGAGCAGGGGCTCTGACAGTGGCCATGGTGGGGCTGTGGGGAGTGACCCTGTGTGGATTCCAGGTGTCCCCAAAGCTGCTCCATCCCTGCCCTCCTCACCTGAGGGAAAGGCTGAGGCTTTGCAGGAATTGTGCTGTAAAGCCACCAGAGGTGCTGCTGTGGACCCGAGACCTGCCTGGGGTCAGGCGCTGCCTTCCTTCCATCTGGGATCATGGAGAGCGGCCGGGGGTGTTGGGCAAGGCATGTACCAGGCCCCGGGACACTGCTACGCTGCCAGTGGGCACTGGGATCCAACCTGCTGCCTTGGGGGCTTCTGCCCGCTGCCGGTGGTGGTGCCGGGACCGATTGGTGGCCGTGAGTTGGCCAAAGGAGCGATTTCCCCTCCTGCCTCCCGTGCGAGGCCGCCATGGCCCCTGAGGGGATGGAGCTCGAGCGGGGCGCCCCCTGCTGGCCGGGAGTGCTCCCTGCAGCGCCCCCTGCTGGCCGGGAGTGCTCCCTGCAGCGCCCCCTGCTGGCCGGGAGTGCTCCCTGCAGCGCCCCCTGCTGGCCGCGGTTATCACTGCCACAAAAACCAACAGCGCTGAGCGGGAGGGAAAGTTCTGGATTTGTGTTGTTTGTTCTGTTCTGGTTTATAAATTTCCCAGTAAAGAGCTGGTATTCCTTTTCCTGCACTTTGGCCTGGCAGCCCCATCATTTTTGAAATTAAACACGTCCTTCCACATGGGTCTTCTTTCCATTCCAGGAACGTTCCCACATTCCTTGGCAGATATTTCTCATTTAAATGAGTTGCCAACTCCTGAGTTCCAGCATGGATGGGACAGACACCCCAAGAGCAGACAGGGTCAGGGACTTGGTCACCTCATGTTCTGCCTTTTAACCCAGTTCAGCCACCAAGGGCCCTCTCCCCAGCTGGCACGTCAGGTCACCCAGTGATTCAGGAGCTGGCATTGGCAGAGTGTCACACTGTCCCCAGTGTGCCATGGCTGACAGACTGATGGACAGATGGGGCCCTGTCTCACCAAAAGCAAGGCTTGACCCACCCCTGCCACACACAGCTGCTCCAAAATGTCTCCAGACATCAAACTTTTCCTGTCTCTGACACCCCACCCTGTGCCATGGCCTGATCCCGACTGCCCTGGCAAAGGGGGAGACTCCAGACCCCCCACAGGGCCTTTGTGACATCCTGGTGTGGGGAACAGGGCAGAGGAGGGGTTTGGGACAGGGGAGAAGAGAATCCCGAGCCTCCTGAAGGCCACTTTGGCCATCTGAGCAAAGAAGGTCCAGGGCCCTGCCAACTTTTGGAAATGTCTGAGGTTTGTTCCTTGTTGGTGGCTTTCCCTGTAAATCGTTCCTTGTGTGACAATTTGGACTCTGAACCTTGTTGCTGTTGCTGTTGGTTTTATTCTCTCTCGTTGCTGTTTCAGGAAATTGTTCTTCTCTCAGCCCTTTGGGATCTTTGTGCCCCCACAGGGAGGGAGAGGAGCAGTTTTTGGTTGCAGCACAGACACGAATTGGTGCCCGTGGGTGGGGACCCCCAGTGCCCCCCAGTTCCCCCCAGTGTCACAGCACATTCCTGTAGATGTCACCAGGTTCCTGCCGTCGCCCCTGGTGTCCCCTCAGCTCTGCGTAGGTCACCTGGGGATCCTGGAGGGTGGTGGCACGGGGGGACACTGCGAGAGACACAGGCTGTGGGATCTGGGTGGGGTGACACTCATGGGTGACGTGTCCCTCTGCATGTGGTCCCTCCATACTCACCCCCTGCCCTCTTGGTGACCACGATGTGGGTGTACAGCACCTCCCCCTCCTCTGGGGGGGCCGGGGGATCCGGAGGGACCCTGAGGGAACAAAGGGGATGTGGGGGAGGGAATGGGAGGTGTTGGGGGTTTGGGTAAAAGGGGAGAGGGTGGTTTGAACCCCCCACTCACCTTTCCTGGTTCTTCCTGGCAGCTGCAGGGGAAAGAGGGGAGGGGTGACTGTGGAGTCCCAAAGCCCTGACCCCTCTCAGGATTCCTGAACCCCCACGGGACCCACAAATTCCTCACAGGATCCCCAAATATCTCTGGAGCCCCCCAGAATTCAGGAACATCCCCAGTGCCCCCAACTAAGAACCCAAAGCCCAGCAGGGACAGAGACCCCCAATCAACCTCAGGGCCACTGAAAGAACCCCCAACATTGCTGCGGGACCCCATGTGTCTCCCCAAACCCTACTGGATCCCCAAAAAAGGTCAGAGTTCTGGTTGCCTCTACAGGTCCCTGGGACCCCCATCCCCCCATTGTCACCTACCCAGGTGGTGCCACCAGTGCCAGGCAACAATGACACCCACGAGCAGGAGCAGGAACAAAAGGGCCCCACCGACCCCTGCGGCCACTGCAAGAGATAGAGGGGGACACAATGGGGTCACCCATTATTCTGGGGGTCCTTCATTCCCTGGTGACCCCGTGTGACCCCACCTGTGACCCAGGGTGAGCCAGGTGTCACCTCCAGTTCCAGCTCAGGGCTGAGTGCCCGGAACACGCGGTGCCCGTCCTGTCCCAGCTGGTTGGTGGCCACGCACTGGTAGGTGCCCGAATGTCCCACATCGACGTCCCTGAGCTCCAGGAGGGGACCCCGGGCCACCTCCTGCCCATTGTGCAGCCAGGTGAAGGTGACAGGGGCTGAGCCCACCTGCACTGAGCAGTGCAGGGTGACGTTGTCACCTGGGCGCACCTGGTGTGCCAGGGGAGCGGGGGTGATGGAGGCATTGGCCACGGGCACTGCGGGGACACAGACAGGGCTGAGGGCACAGGGAGGGTCTGGCAGCTGGTGTGGGGGGACAGGGACAGGGGGGATGGGTGTGTGCCGGAGGATGTCATGTGTGGGGTCACACCACAGAGGGGTGAGGGGACAAAGGGCAGAGAAGGGTAACGCAAGAAAGGTGTCTGGAAGGACATGGTCGTCCCCAGGAAGAGGACGCAGGAAGGCTGTGGGCGATCCCCGTGCCCATCCCTGCACTCACTGAGCACCATGACGCGGAGCCGGGCGCTGATCTTCCGCACGTTCCCCCCCTCGGAGCGCACCTGGCAGCTGTAATTCCCCGAGTGGGAGACCCCCACGGTGGGCACCAGCAGCTGTTGGGACACCTGCGGGCCCCCCAGCACCTGCCCGTCCCGGTAGAACACGTGCAGGAGGGGGGCTGGGGGCCGCAGGGGGCTGGGGGTGCTGAGGCAGCTGAGAGTCAGGGGCGACCCCAGGCTGGGCTCGGCGGGACCCTCCAGCACCGGCACTGAGAAGAGCTCTGGAAAGGAGAGGGGAGGTGAGGACTGTGACTCTGAGTCTGCTGGGAAGGAGCTGTGGGGGTGTCAGGAGATTGGAGTTCCAGCCGAGGGGGTGCTCACCGTGCACTGTCACTGTCACTGGTGCCGACTTTGCCCACGGTGACACTCCGGAGTCCACCCGGCCCTCACAGCTGTAGCGGCCACTGTGCTTCTGCTGCAGAGGGGACAGGGACAGCTCGGTCCCATTGAGGGACCCCCCCAACTCCTTGTCCCCATGATAGAATCGCACTCCGGTGACCGGGTTGTTCTGCCAGCGCAGGCAGCGCAGTGTCACCGTGTCCCCCTCCAGCAGCTCCCGCGCCGACACCTGCAACTCTAACCTGGCTGTGGGACACGGGGGTCCTGTCACACTGGGGGTCCCGTTTTCATGGGGAACCCACATTGGGTCACACCCCGATCATCAGGGACCCCCAATCCCAACACGGAGCTCTCCCCACACTGGGGTGCTCTGGGGTGCTCACCGTACACTGTCATTGTCACCGGTGCTGACTCATGCAACACCCAGGATCCCACCAGGCCCTCGCAGCTGTAGTTACCGCTGTGGTGCAGCTGCAGAGGGGACAGGGACAGCTCGGTGCCACCGCGGAGCCCCCTCAGTTTCTCCCTCTCGTGGTAGAAGGACACCGAGGTGACAGTGTTGTTCCTCCAGCCCCGGCAGCGCAGTGTCACCGTGTCCCCCTCCAGCAGCGCCCGCGCTGGCACCTGCAGTGCCAGCCAGTCTGTGGGACAGAGGGGTCCTGTCAGAGCTGATGGCACCAGGACCCCCCATTGGGTCACACCCTGAGCACCAGGGGTCCCCAATTCCAAGACGGGGTTCCCCCATACTGGGATGCTCTGGGATGTCCCCAGAGCAGGGGACAGGCTCTGGTCACACACGAGGTGACCCATGGAGTGGAGCCCACCCAGAGCCCTCGGGGTCCCTGTGGGTTCCAGCCTGGGGACACCCAAACCCCCCTCACCATTTGAGACTGTCACCGGGTGGCTGAGACCGGTGTCGGGTCTGTCACACGTGTAGGTGCCACTCTCGGTGACAGTGACATGGTCGCCTCCCTTCTGCCACCAGCGCTGCCCGTCCTTGTACCAGGTGGTGTCACTGGCGGTCCCTGAGCCCTGGCAGGTCAGTGTCACAGGGTCCCACAGCACCGCCGGCCTCCAGGGGGGCTCCACGAGGAGCTGGGACATCTGGGCACCTGTGGGTGACAGGGGACACCAGCCTGCCAGGCCCAGCAAGGGGCTGGGGACAGCGGGGTGGGGCCATGGCATCCCCCAAGGACTCACCAGCGAGGCCGAGGGTCTGTGCTGGAAGGGAGAAGGGACAGGGCTGGGTGGGGGTGGCACCGCAGGGACAGAGCCACACGGGGTACAGGGAGTGGGGGCTGTCCCCAAAGTGTCCTTGTGTGACATGGACCCCTTGGGGACAGAAAAACCTTGTCTAGCCCTTGCTCAGGCAGGACACAAGGACACTGTGGACACTCCTGAACTGGGGAGGTCATGGGCACCCCGTGCTGGCCCAGGTCACCCACACCAGCCCCATGATGCCTCCCCAAATCTCTGTCCCCTTATTAATGTCCTCACATTCCTGTCCCCTCTCTACTGTCCCCACAGCCACCCCATGGCTCTGGTCACCTCATGCTCTGGCACTGCTGGCATTGGGGACCTCAGGGGACCCCACAGCCCCCCTGTGCCATCTCCCCTCCCCATCCCCAGGGTGCCAGGCCCGTGCCCAGGGGCACTCACCCCACAGGAGCAGTGTCACCTTCCCGGCCATCCCGCTGTCCCCAGCCATGTGCACTGGCTGTCACTCGCTGCTGTGGCTGTCCCCTGGCTGGTGGCTCTTTGGATGAAGGGGAAGGAAGCGAGGTCAGGTCTCACCCTCGTGCGTAGCTGGCACTTGGTGGGGGCAGGGTGGCCACAAGCTGGGGACAGGATGGGGACAAAGCTGGGTGGGACAAGGTGGGACATGGGGTTTCTCAGTGGGGGCTCAGGGGTTTTGGGGAGCCAGGGATGGGTGTCCAGGGGAATGGGGCGTCCCAGGGCTGGGGTCACTGGGGAATCGGGGTTCTGAGGAGGGGGAGTCACTGGGAATGGGGCATTCCAGGGGAATGGGGGTGCCCAGGGCTGGGGGGACTCAGGGATGGGAGTGCCAGGGGAATGTGGGCTCCGGGGATTTGGAGGCACGGGATGGGGATGATGGAGGAATGGTGGCTCCAGTGAGAATGGAGGAATGGGGAATGGGAATGGGGTCCTGTTGGAATGGAGGTCCTGGGAGGATCAAGGTGCTGGGGGAAGGAGGATTGCAGGGGATGGAATGAACAGGAGAAGGTTCCTTGGGAATGAGGTGCTGGGCCATGGAGATCCTGGGGGGTGTCAGTACTGGGATGGAGGTCCCAGGGTTGGGGTGACACAAGGAATGGGGATGCCTTGGTTGGGTGCCCAGGGAAATGTCACTGCCAGGTGTAGGCAGTTGGTGGGTGGGCACAGGGGTCTCAGCTCCTTCCCAGTGTGCCTCAGATTTTGGGGTGACTCCAAGCCCAGCACAGCCCCAACCCTGCAGCACCCCAGGGTTGCCCTGGGGGTCTCTGTGTCCCTGCCCCACACACCCCTGGGTCAGGTCCCCCCATTTCCTGGCTCAGCCATCCCAGGCAACACTTGATGCCCAATTGGTTGGGACAAAATTACACATCCATAGAATAAAAGCAAAAATCTTTCCCACACCATTATTTCCCCAAAAAAAGTACAAGCTTGGCAAAAATCAAACTGGCAAGGTATAGAATGCTCTGGTTTATAGAATCCATTGCTTTCCCAACAAGTCACTCACAATAAAAACACAAACAAATCACAACAAAAGGAGACTTTTATTCCCTTTAGCAGCCCCTTGTTCATCCCACAGCAGCATTTGCTTGTGGATGACACAGAGTGTGGAATCTCCCTGAGTGTCCAACAGCTCCATGGGATTGTTCCCTGCCTGCTGGGCAGCAACCCAGCCCCCAAGGAAGCCTTTTCTTGGGCCATCTTTAGGAACTCTCCCCATTTTTCTCATTCCCACCTTGAAACTTGATTGACTTCCCATGGAGGATGGGGAGAAGCTCTGTCCATCCTTGGGACAGTGCACAGGAATCGGTGGAAATGCCCCTGTGTGCCTCAGGTCAGGTTGTTGAACAGTTTGTTGTTGTCTTTGCAGTAGTTCTGTGGTTTCTCTCAGTCCCTTGGGCAAAGGGACAAAACGATCAATTGCTGCATTTCCAGACTGGTTCCCTCTCAGCTGCCCCTGCAGTGGGAGTTTCCAGCCAGCCCTGCTCTGAAAACCATCAAAGGCCCTCGCAGAGCCACTGCTTGGGCTCCCTTTGGGGTTTGTGCTTCTTGCAGGGCTGAGCAAACCACAGGCAGGCCTTTTCCCCCACAGAATTCTCACCTCTGCAGCAGCTCTAAAGCTGCCAGAATCACAGCCAAGGGGGCAGGGGGGACCCTGATATCCTGTGCAGTGGGGCTGGGCCATGGCTGGTCCCCACCCTTGGGTGGCTGCTGGCTTCAAGGAGCAGAGTTTGGGCTCTCCTTCCTGCCCTGGGCTCCATTTCCCAGCTGCTCTTGGAGGCTCAGATCCTGCAGGGGATGAGCAAGAATGGAGAAGTCTGGACCCCCCCCAGAGCTGCCATGCCCCAGGACAGGACCCCCTGCGCCACCATGTGTCCCCCCTAGGACAGCATCCCCCCAGGACGGGAGCCCCCCAGATGTGCTCCCCCAGGACAGAACCTGCCCCCTCAATGTGACAAAGGTGTCAAACGGCCTCTTCCTTCTGCTGCAGGAGAGACAAACTGAAAGTGTTGGGGGGGGCACAGCCAGACACCCCCATCCCCACAGCCTGCCCAGCCCTCCCTGCAGACCCCTCACCCCTGCTTCCCCCACCCCGGGCTGCCCCCAGCCCATTCACTGCCCAGGTGCTCTCCAGGATCATCAAGGCGTGAACTGGGGGCTCGTGTAATTGAAGGGTTAAATGATAAAAATGGAAAAAAAGAGAGGGAAAAGTCCCTGGGAGTGTGAGGACAGAGTCCCGGAGACCCTCAGAATCTGTCTGGGGTGACCCCCAGGCCACCAGCACCTTCTGGGGATTGTGCTGTGCTCTGGATCACCCCAAAATCTGAGGCACCCAGGGAAGGAGCTGAGACCCACGGGCTCACCCACCCACTGCCCATCCCTGGCACCCTCATTTCCCTGGGAACTGAACCATGGGACCCCCATTACTTATATCCCATCAGCCCTGGGACCCCCATCCCAGCCCTGCCATTCCCCAGGATCTCCATGGCCCAGCACCTCATTCCCAAGAAACCCTCTCCTGTTCATTCCATCCCCTGAAATCCTCCTTCCACCAGCACCTTAACCCTCCCAGGACCCCCATTCCAACAGGACCCCTATTCCCACAGGAGCCCGCATTCCCCCACCATCCCCATCCAATCACCCCAAATCCCTGGAGCCCACATTCCCCTGGCACTCCCATCCCTGAGTCCCCCGAGACCTGGGCACCCCCATTCCCATGGCACGCCCATTCCCAGTGACTCCCCCTCCTCAGCACCCCGATTCCCCAGAGACCCCATCCCTGGGAAACCCCATTCCTCTGGGATGCCCCATTCCCCTGGACACCCATCCGTGGCTCCCCAAACCCCCTGAGCCCCCACTCCTGGGAACCCCATGTCCCACCTTGTCCCACCCAAGCTCGTCCCCTTCCTGTGCCCAGCTTGTGGCCACCCTGCCCCCACCAGGTGCCACCTACGCATGAGGGCGAGACCTGACCTCGCTTCCTTCCCCTTCATCCGAAGAGCCGCCAGCCAGGGCAGCGGTGGCCACAGCAGCGAGTGACAGCCAGTGCACATGGCTGGGGACAGCGGGATGGCTGGGAAGGTGGCACTGCTCCTGTGGGGTGAGTGCCCTGGGCACAGGCCTGACGCCCTGGGGATCGGGTACAGGGGGGTTATGAGGTCCCCTGAGGTTCCCAATCACAGCAGAGCCAGACCATGTAACCCACATTGGATCTTGGTGGGACTGGGGATGTGGGGTGGCTTTGGGGACAGGAACGTGGGGATGGGGCTGTGGTGACAGGAAGGTGGGGACTGGCGCCTTTGGGCTAATGTAGCTCTGGGGACAGGGACAAGGGAACTGGGATGGAGGGACAGAAGGGGACAAGAACGGTGAGGATGTGGCCATGGGGATGGGATGATGGGGATGGGATCATGAGCTGGTGGGGGTGACCTGGGCCAGCATGGGCTGTGTCTGTGGTGTCCTCGTGCCTGAGGTGTCCACAGTGTCCCCATGTTCTGCCTCAGCCCAGGGTGGCCTCAGTGTCCCTGTTCCCAAGCTGTCTGTGCCACAGGGATGTGGTGCACGGTTGGCTGTGACACAGACATGTCCCCCTGCCTTGCCAAATCTTTTTGGGACCATTCAGACACACTTACCCACAAGAACTGCTGTCCCCATGGGGACAGTTTGGGGACAGCCCCACACCCTGTGCCCCCAGTGCTGCTGTCTCTGCAGTGCCACCCCCACCCAGCCCTGTCCCTTCTCCCTTCCAGCCCAGACCCTCGGCCTCGCTGGTGAGTCCTCGGGGGATGCCATGGCCCCACCTCACTGTCCCCAGCTCTGCGCTGGCCCTGCCAGGCTGGTGTCCCCTGTCACCCGTAGGTGCCCAGACCACCCAGCTCCTCCTGGAGCCCCCCTGGAGGCCGGCGGTGCTGTGGGACCCTGTGACACTGACCTGCCAGGGCTTGGGGACCGCCGGTGACACCACCTGGTATAAGGACGGGCAGCGCTGGTGGCAGAAGGGACGCGACCACTTCACTGTCACCAAGAGTGGCACCTACACGTGTGACAGACCCGGCAGCGGGTGCAGCCCACCTGTGACAGTCTCAAATGGTGAGGGGGGTTTGGGTGTCCCCAGCCTGGCACCTGCGGGGACCCTGAGGGCTCTGGGTGGGCTCCACTCCATGGGTCACCTCGTGTGTGACCAGAGCCTGTACCCTGCTCTGGAGACATCCCGGAGCATCCCAGAATGGGGGAACCCCGTCTGGGAATTGGGGACCCCTTGTGCTCAGGGTGTGACTCAGTGAGGGGTCCTGGTGCCATCAGCTCTGACAGGACCCCTCTGTCCCCCAGACAATCTGGTGCTGCAGGTGCCGGTGCTGGCGCTGCTGGAGGGGGACACGGTGACACTGCGCTGCCGGGGCTGGCGGAACCGCACGGTCACCAGGGTGTCCTTCTACCGCGAGGGGGAGAAACTGAGGGGGCTCCGCGATGGCACCGAGCTGTCCCTGTCCCCCTGCAGCTGCACCACAGCGGTAACTACAGCTGCGAGGGCCTGGTGGGATCCTGGGTGTTGCATGAGTCAGCACCGGTGACAATGACAGTGCACGGTGAGCACCCCAGAGCACCCCAGTGTGGGGAGAGCTCCGTGTTGGATTTGGGGGTCCCTGGTGATCGGGGTGTGACCCAATGGGGAGATCCCCATGAAAACAGGACGCCCGGTGTGACAGGACCCCCGTGTCCCACAGCCAGGTTAGAGTTGCAGGTGTCGGCGCGGGAGCTGCTGGAGGGGGACACGGTGACACTGCGCTGCCTGCGCTGGCAGAACAACCCGGTCACCGGAGTGCAATTCTATCATGGGGACAAAGAGGTGGGGAGGCCCCTCAATGGGGCCGAGCTGTCCCTGTCCCCTCTGCAGCTGAACCACAGTGGAAACTACAGCTGTGAGGGCCGGGTGGACTCTGGAGTGTCACTGTGGGCACAGTCGGCACCAGTGACAGTGACAGTGCACGGTGAGCACCCCCTCGGCTGGAACTCCCATCTCCTGACACCCCCACAGCCACTTCCCAGCAGACTCAGAGTCACAGTCCTCACCTCCCCTCTCCTTCCCAGAGCTCTTCTCAGTGCCGGTGCTGGAGGGTCCCCCAGAGCCCACCCTGGGGTCGCCCCTGACTCTCAGCTGCCTCAGCACCCCCAGCCCCCTGCGGCCCCCAGCCCCATTCCTGCACGTGTTCTATCGGGAATGGCAGGTGCTGGGTGGCCCGCAGGGGTCCCCACAGCTGCTGGTGCCCTCCGTGGGGGTCTCCCACTCAGGGAATTACAGCTGCCAGGTGCGCTCCGAGAGGGGGAACGTGCGGAAGAGCAGTGCCCGGCTCCGCGTCACGGTGCTCAGTGAGTGCGGGGATGGGCATGGGGATCGCCCACAGCCTTCCTTCGTCCCCTTCATGGGGACGACCATGTCCCCCTGACACCTTTCATGCATTCCCCTCCTCTGCCACATGTCCCCTCAGCCCTCTGTGGTGTGACCCAATCCATCACATCCCTCCCACACCCATCCCACCCATCCCTGTCCCCCCACACCAACTGCCATACCCTCCCTGTGCCCTCAGCCCTGTCTCTGTCCCCGCAGTGCCCGTGGCCAATGCCACCATAATCCCCAGTCCCCTGTCACACCAGGTGCGCCCAGGTGACAACGTGACGCTGCACTGCTCAGTGCAGGTGGGCTCAGCCCCTGTCACCTTCACCTGGCTGCACAATGGGCAGGAGGTGGCGCAGGGTCCCCTTCTGGAGCTCAGGGACATCGATGTGGGACATTCGGGCACCTACCAGTGCGTGGCCACCAACCAGCTGGGACAGGACGGGCACCGCGTGTTCCGGGCACTCAGCCCTGAGCTGGAACTGGAGGTGACACCTGGCTCACCCTGGGTCACAGGTGGGGTCACACGGGGTCACCGGGAATGCAGGACACCCTGGGATGATGGGTGACCCCATTGTGTCCCCCTCTATCTCTTGCAGCGGCTGCAGGGGTCGGTGGGGCCCTTTTGTTCCTGCTCCTGCTCGTGGGTGTCATTGTGGCCTGGCACTGGTGGCACCGCCTGGGTAGGTGACAATGGGGGGATGGGGGTCCCAGGGAGCGGTAGAGGTTCCCAGAACTGTGACCTTGTTTGGGGATCCAGTAGGGTTTGGGGAGACACATGGGGTCCCGCAGCAATGTTGGGGGTTCTTTCAGTGGCCCTGAGGTTGATTTGGGGTCTCTGTCCCTGCTGGGCTTTGGCTTCTTGGTTGGGGACACTGGGGATGTTCAGGAATTCTGGGGGGCTCCCGATATAGTTGGGGGTCCTGTGGGTAATTTGTGGGTCCCATGGGGGTTCAGGAATCCTGAGAGGGGTCAGGGCTTTGGGACCCCACAGTCACCCCTCCCCTCTTTCCTCTGCAGCTGCCAGGAAGAACCAGGAAAGGTGAGTGGGGGGTTCAAACCACCCTCTCCCCTTTTACACAAACCCCAAGATCTCCCATTCCCTCCCCCACATCCCCTTTATTCCCTCAGGGACCCCCCGGATTCCCCGGACCCCCCAGAGGAGGGGCAGGTGCTGTACACCCACGTCGTGGTCACCAAGAGGGCAGGGGGTGAGTATGGAGGGACCACATGCAGAGGGACACGTCACCCATGAGTGTCACCCCACCCAGATCCCACAGCCCGTGTCTCTTGCAGTGACCCCCCAGTGCCACCACCCTCCAGGATCCTCAGGTGACCTACGCAGACCTGCAGGGACACCAGGGGCGACAGCGGGAACCCGGTGACATCTATGGGAATGTGCTGTGACACTGGGGGGATCTTGGGGGCACTGGGGGTCCCCACCCATGGGCACACACTCATGTCTGTGCTGCCACCAAAAACTGCCCCTCTCCCTCCCTGTGGGGGCACAAAGATCCCAAAGGGCTGAGAGAAGAACAATTTCCTGAAACAGCAATGAGTGAAAATAAAACCAACAGCAACAGCAACAAGGTTCAGAGTCCAAATTGTCACACAAGGTACGATTTCCTGGGAAAGCCACAAAAAGTAACAAACCATAGACATTTTAAAAACCTGGCTGGGCCTTGGGCCTTCCTTGCTCCGATGACCAAAGCAGCCTTCAGGAGGCTCTGGATTCCCTTGTCCCCTCTTCCAAACCCCTCCTCTGCCCTGTTCCCAACACCAGGATGTCTCAAAGGCCCTGTGGGCGTTCTGGACCCTCCCCCTTTGCCAGGGCAGTCGGGTTCAGGCCAAGGCACAGGGAGGGGTGTCAGAGACAGGAAAAGTTTGATGTCTGGAGACATTTTGGAGCAGCTGTGTGTGGCAGGGGTGGGTCAGGCCTTGCTTTTGGTGAGACAGGGCCCCATCTGTCCATCAGTCTGTCAGCCATGGCACACTTGGGACAGTGTGACACTCTGCCAATGCCAGCTCCTGAGTGGCTGGGTGACCAGAAGTGCCACCTGGGGAGAGGGCCCTTGGTGGCCCGACTGGCTTAAAAGGCAGAGCATGAGGTGGCCAAGTCCCTGACCCTGTCTGCTCTTGGGGTATCTGTCCCATCCATGCTGGAACCCTGAAGCTGACAACTCATTTAAATGCGAAATATCTGCCAAGGAAAATGGGAACATTCCTGGAATGGAAAAAAGACCCATGTCTAAAACTTTCGTTAATTTCAAAGACGCTGGGGCTTTGAGGCCAAAGTGCAGGAAAAGGAATACCAGCTCTTTACTGGGAAATTTATAAACCAGAACAGAGCAAAAAACACAAACCCAGATATTTCCCTCCCGCTCAGCGCTGTTGGTTTTTGTGGCAGTGATAACCGCGGCCAGCAGGGGGCGCTGCAGGGAGCACTCCCGGCCAGCAGGGGGCGCTGCAGGGAGCACTCCCGGCCAGCAGGGGGCGCTGCAGGGAGCACTCCCGGCCAGCAGGGGGCGCTGCAGGGAGCACTCCCGGCCAGCAGGGGGCGCCCCGCTCGAGCTCCATCCCCTCAGGGGCCATGGCGGCCTCGCACGGGAGGCAGGAGGGGAAATCGCTCCTTTGGCCAACTCACGGGCACCAATCGGTCCCGGCACCACCACCGGCAGCGGGCAGAAGCCCCCAAGGCAGCAGGTTGGATCCCAGTGCCCACTGGCAGCGTAGCAGTGTCCCGGGGCCTGGTACAAGCCCTGCCCAACACCCGCGGCCGCTCTCCATGATCCCGGATGGAAGGAAGGCAGCGCCTGACCCCAGGCAGGTCTCGGGCCCACAGCAGCACCTCTGGTGGCTTTACAGCACAATTCCTGCAAAGCCTCAGCCTTTCCCTCAGGTGAGGAGGGCAGGGATGGAGCAGCTTTGGGGACACCTGGAATCCACACAGGGTCACTCCCCACAGCCCCACCATGGCCACTGTCAGAGCCCCTGCTCAATATTTCTGCATGATTCCCTCTTATCTGATGGCCCCAGGCTGAGTCAAAACATTCTTTCTGGAAGGTTCCAAAGGGCTGCAGGTTTTGTTCAAGAAGGAGGGTCCCAGGTCAGGCAGTTGAGCAGATTCTTGTGGGATTTGCAGCAGTTTGTGGTTTCTCTCAGTCCCTTACCAAGAGGAACAAAATGATCAATTGCTGCATTTCCGGACTGGTTCCTTCACAGCTGCTCCTGCAGGGGGGGTTTCCAGCCAGCCCTGCTCTGAAAACCATCAAGGCCCTCCCAGAGCCACTGCTTGGGCTCCCTTTGGGGTTTGTGCTTCTTGCAGGGCTGAGCAAACCACAGGCAGGCCTTTTTCCCCCACAGGATTCTCACCTCTGCAGCAGCTCTAAAGCTGCCACAATCAAAGCCAAGGGGACAGGGGGGTCCCGTTGTTCTGGGTGCCACCTGGGGCTGGGGCAGAGCAGGGCTGGGCAATGGCCATCCCTGTGCAGTGGGGCTGGGCCATGGCTGGGCCCCACCCTTGCATTGACAGGGGTCCCCAGGATGTGCCACCCCTGGGACAGGCACCCAAAAAGGAATGTGCAGGGACGTTTCTGCAACTGCCACACCCAGGACAGGAACCCCCAAGTCAGGATGTGTCACCCCATGGGACAGGATCCTCCCAGGACATGATCCACTGGATGTGCTCCCCAGGACAGAACTGCCCCCCTTTCCCATCTGACTCTCAGCACAAACGGCCTCTTCATTCTTGTCCAGAAAAAGGAAAGTGAAAGTGTTGAGGGGGCACAGCCCAACACCTCCAACCTCCACAGCCTCCCCACTCTTCCCTGCACCCCCTACTCTCCATTTTTCCCCTCCCCCGGGACCCCCCAAACCCTTCCCTGCTCAGATGTTCCTCAGGATTGCTGAGCCAGGAGCTGGGGGTGAGGGGACATGGCGCAAATGTGAGGAAAAGAAGGAAACAAGAGAAATAAAGTGACAAAAAAGTAAAGGATGGGGGGAGCGGAAAGATTCAGAGTTACCCAGGACCCCCAGGTGATGCCTGGCCAGGAAATGAGCACCCCAGGGGGGCTGTGCTGGGCCCTGGGTCACCCAAAATCTGAGGCTCCCCTCTCAGGGAAGGAGCTGAGACCCCTGTGCCCACCCAGCCACTGCCCATCCCTGGCACCCCCATTCCCCTTGCACCACAACCATGGGACCCCCATGGCCTTGGTCTCTCCTCCCTGGGACCCCCATCCCAGGACTGCCATTGCCATCACCACCATTGCCTTGATCCCATCCCATGGGCTGCTCCTTCCCCCACAACCCCTCTTCCCAAGGGTCCCCTTTTTCCCTCTGCTCCCTAAACACTGGCACCCACATGCCATGACCCCAAATCCCTGGGGACCATGTTCCCATGGAAGCCCCATCCCTGAATCCCCCCAGGCATGGAGACCCCAATTCCCCTTGACCTCCATTCTCCTGGATACCCATCCTTGGTTCCCCACATCTCCTGAGCCCCCCACTCCTGGCAACTCCATGTCCCACCTTGTCCCCAGACTCTCCCATCATGTCCCCATCCTGTGCCCAGCTTGTGGCCACCCTGCCCCCACCAAGGGCCAGCTCCACTTGGGGACGGATGTGACCTCGCTTCCTTCCCCTTCATCTGAAGGGCCACCAGCGAGGGGACAGCCACAGCAGCGAGGGACAGCCAGTGCACATGGCTGGGGACACCGGGATGGCCGGGAAGGTGGCACTGCTCCTGTGGGGTGAGTGCCCTGGGCACGGGCCTGGCACCCTGGGGATGGGGCACAGGGGGGCTGTGAGGTGCCCTGAGGTCCCCAAGGCCAGCAGTGCCAGTCCGTGTTACCCACAGTGGACCTTGGTGGGACTGGGGATGTAGGGTGGCTTTGGGGACAGGAACAGGGGTCAGGAATTTGAGGATGGGGATGTGGGGACAGGAATGTGGGGAGTGGCACCTTTGGGCTCATGTAGCTCTGGGGACAGGGACAAGGGAACTGGGATGTAGGGACAAAAGGGGACAAGAACAGTGAGGATGTGGCCATGGGGATGGGATGATGGGGATGGGATCATGAGCTGGTGGGGGGTGACCTGAGCCAGCATGGGCTGTGTCCGTGGTGTCCTCGTGCCTGGGGTGCCCACAGTGTCCCCATGTTGTTCCTCAGCCCAGGGTGGCCTCAGTGTCCCTGTTCCCAAGGTGTCTGTGCCACAGAGATGTGGTGCACGGGTGGCTGTGACACAGACATGTCCCCCTGCCACAGCAAATCTTTTTGGGACCACCCAGACACACTTACCCACAAGCACTGCTGTCCCCATGGGGACAGTTTGGGGACAGCCCCCACCCTGTACCCCGTGTGCCTCTGTCCCCACGGTGCCACCCCCACCCAGCCCTGTCCCTTCTCCCTTCCAGCCCAGACCCTCGGCCTCGCTGGTGAGTCCTCAGGGGATGCCATGGCCCCACCCCGCTGTCCCCAGCCCCGCGCTGGCCCTGCCAGGCTGGTGTCCCCTGTCACCCGTAGGTGCCCAGACCACCCAGCTCCTCGTGGAGCCCCCCTGGAGGCCGGCGGTGCTGTGGGACCAGGTGACACTGACCTGCCAGGGCTTGGGGACCGCCAGTGACACCACCTGGTACAGGGACGGGCAGCGCTGGGGGCAGAAGGGACGTGACCATGTCACTGTCACCGAGAGTGGCACCTACAGGTGTGACAGACCCGACACCGGTCTCAGCCACCCGGTGACAGTCTCAAACGGTGAGGGGTGATTGGGTGTCCCCAGCCTGGCAGCCGTGGGGACCCTGAGGGCTCTGGGTGGGCTCTGCTCCATGGGTCATCTCCTGGTGTGAGCAGTGTCCCCTGCTCTGGGGACGTCGCAGACCATACCAGGGCGGGAAGAGTTCTCTCTGACATTGGGTGGCCCCTGGTGCCTCCCGGTGCCATCGTGACCATCCCGACGCCCCTGGTGTGACTGGACCCCTCTGCCCCCCAGAGTGGCTGGTGCTGCAGGTGCCAGCACGGGCACTGCTGGAGGGGGACACGGTGACACTGCGCTGCCAGAGCTGGCAGAACAAACGGCTCACAGACGTGTACTTCTGCCGTGAAAAGAAGTATCTGACGGGCCCCCAGGATGGGACCGAGCTGTCCCTGTCCCCCCTGCAGTTGCACCACAGTGGCCGCTACAGCTGCCAGGGCCACGTGAGCCATGTGGTGTCACGGTGGAGCGTGTCGGAGCTGGTGACAGTGACAGTGCACAGTGAGTGCAGGCACGGGGACAGAGAAGCCCAACATCCTCCGAGGGTTTCCCCACCACTCCTGAATCCTTCATCCTTCCCTTTACTCCTCCCTGGATCACCCAGAATTTCCCAAGTCCCTCTTGCTTTCCCCCATGACTGCCCAGTTCCCCCTGCAGATCCCTCATCCCTCCCTTTGTCCTCCCCAGCCCTCCTTGGATTCCCCACCCCTTCCAAGGTCCCTGCTTCACCCTCTGGTCTCCTTTCCTTCCCTGGGTCCTCCCGCCCATCTCTAAACCCCAAATCATTCCCTGAGTCTCCTCAGCCTCTCGTCTGGCTCCCCATCCCTGCCTGGATCTCTCCCCATTTCCATGGGGTCTCACCATTGTCCCCAGGTCCCACCATGCCTCCCAGGGTCCCCTCCAGCTCACTGGGATCCTCTCTGCTCCCTCCAATCCTCCTCTTTCCCCTCCCGGGTCCCCCACCCCTCCTGTGTACCTAATCCCTCCTGTGTCCCCCTGCAGGGTTCCCGCCCTCAGGTATGTCCCTGTCAGCACAGCCCCCTGGGGGACAGGTGGCACTTGGGGACAGCTTGGTGCTGAGCTGCACAGTAGCCACGGGCACAGGTCCCCGGTCCTTCTCCTGGCACCGGGAGGGCTCGGGGACAACGGTGGGCACCGGCCCCCGCCTGGAGCTGCAGCAGGTTGGGGACAATGACAGCGGCCAGTACCGGTGCCAGGTCAGGGATGGGGACAGCGTGGCCGAGAGTGACCTCCTGAATGTCACCGTCCTGGGTGAGCGGGACCCTCGGGCTGGGGGTGACCCCACTCACGGCATCGCCATCCCACCTTGCCCAGAGCCAGCCCTGTCTCTGTCCCCACAGTGCCCGTGGCCAATGCCACCATCACCCCCGGTCCCCTGGCACACCAGGTGCGCCCAGGTGACAACGTGACCCTGCGCTGCTCGGTGCAGGTGGGCTCAGCCCCTGTCACCTTCACCTGGCTGCACAATGGGCAGGAGGTGGCCCAGGGTCCCCTCCTGGAGCTCAGGGACATCGATGTGGGACATTCGGGCACCTACCAGTGCGTGGCCACCAACCAGCTGGGACAGGACGGGCACCGCGTGTTCCGGGCACTCAGCCCTGAGCTGGAACTGGAGGTGACACCTGGCTCACCCTGGGTCACAGGTGAGGTCACACGGGGTCACCAGGGAGTTCAGGAGCCCCAGGGTTCAGAGTGACCCAATTGTGTCTCCTTCTGTCTCTTGCAGTGGCCGCAGGGGTCGGTGGGGCCCTTTTGTTCCTGCTCCTGCTCGTGGGTGTCATTGTGGCCAGGCACTGGTGGCACTGTGTGGGTGGGTGACAATGGTGTGACAGGGGTTGTGGAGAGAGGTGGGAAGGCCCTCAGAGGGAGGGGAGCACAGGGCAGCACCCACAGACCCTGGCTTGGCAGAGGCTGAGCCCCAGTGATCATGGCTCAGAGCCCTGGGGAGGTGTTGGAGGGTCGTGCAGAGATATTGGGGGTTCTGTCAGGGGTCTCCCTCCCTGCCAGGCTCTGGGTTCGGGGGGCACTGGTTGTTAGGGGGGCCTGGGGAGGATTGTATGTCCGGTGGTGTTTCAGCATTCCCAAGGGTGGATGGGGGCCCCTGGGTCTCCAAAGTCACCCCTCCAGTTTTCCTTTGCAGATGCCAGGAAGCACCAGGAAAGGTGAGTGCAGGCTCCAGCCATGATACACCTTTTACCCAAACCCCCAGCACCTCCCATCCCCTTCCACACGCCCCCTTATTTCCACAGGGCACCCCCAGAGCCCCTGGCACCCTCCGTGGAGGATCCTCAGGCGACGTACATGGAGCTGCAATGGCAACCGTGGGAACCCAGGGACATCTATGACAATCTACACCAGAAGTTGTGATGCTCTGGGAAGCGGGAGGCACTGGGTGACACTGGGGGTGCTCCCTCCATGGCTCCTGTGCTTGCCCATCCTTCCAAGGGAGGTGGGCATGGGTCAGGGGGAGGCTACACAGGGCACCCTCTGCTCCCCATTTCCTCTCCCACTACCCCCAAGGGCTCCCCCATCCCTTTCCTCGTACCTGCAGGGCCTCCCCAGCCCCATCCCAGTGCCCAAGTACCCTCAGTGACTGCCCCATTCTCTCCCCACAGTGCTTGCAGTACAGCCAGGGCTTCCCCATTCCCCCTCCCACTACCCCTGTCCCATCCCGCTGTAAAAGGGGGAGTCGGGGAGGATTCCTTCTGAGAGGTTTCTCAGATGAAAATGAAGCACAAACATGGCTATATTATATCTGAGCACTGTTTCTTGATGAAGGAGGGTAAGTGTTCTTACCAAAGGGGGAGAGAAGGGAGTAGAAAGGGAAAAGGACAGAGAGAGAAACAGAGGACAGGGACAGCGCTACCACAAGAAGCCCGGGTGCTCTGTGGGCATCAGCTCGGCAGATGGAGTGTGTGTGCTGCAAGCCACAGCCAGCCCACATGGCCTTTGTGAGTGGCTGGGTGTGATCTCCAAGGATGGCACCTGCGTGTCTCTGGCATCGGCCAGCGATGGCTGCAGGCTGGCTGCTGCGGGCTGGCTGCGGGCTGGTGCTGCAGCACTGCTGGCTCTGGGCTGGCTGCCGTGGGCTGGTGCTGCGGTGGGCAGGTGCAGCAGGCTCGGTGCTGTGGGCAGCAGGGGAAACGTGGCAGAGGCAGCAGGTGGGTGGATGCAGGCAGCATCAACTCCATCAGGGAACCAGTGAAGGAAAGTCCAGGAGGAGCAGGAGTGAGCTGGCTCGGGGAAGCAGCAAAAGCAGGGAAGAACGGGTGTGGACAGGGAAGAAGGACCACAGGGAAGAAAAGGCAAGGGCAGGGAGCATCGGTGATATTTTTGCCTGATGTCCAGGAGGAATGATGCATCTGACTCCATCTTATCACAAGGCTAATTAAGTACTTTATTATATTATATTATATTACCTCTGAACTGAATTTGCCAAGCACTCAGCTGCACTCCACTGCACACAATCTCATGACTGTCAGCCATCAGCCCCGACATAAAGACACACCTGGATTCAATTGGTCAGTGAATCAAAACACTCACACCAGAATCCAATCACCAACTCCTTTCAGGTAAACAATCCCCCACAATGCATTCCACTTGTGAACAACACAGGAGCAGAAAATGAGATAAGAATTGTTTGGATCATTTTTGCTTCTCTCACTGCTTCTCCCAGGTTCAGAGAATGTGAATCCCACAGGGGAGGAGGGCCAAGCTGACCCTCCGAGCAAGCCCCTCATCCCTCCAAGAAACCCAAAGCAAAACGCTCCTCTTGTGTCACAGTTTGCTGCATTTATTTCCAAAGGCTCCTCCCACAGCCCGATTTCCTGGGCATTTTTTAACCAGACATTTTTCCCAGGCATCTGTCCCACCAGCCAGTGGGGGTCACTCACAGCCCGATCACTGAAGCTTTCTCTCTCCTGATCATCTGTTGTGTGAAGCCTCACCAGGGACAGGGTTCCCAGCACATGGACAACCCACCGAGTCATTTTTCACCTCATGGGTAGCATATGTTGAGACATAAATCCAAATCAGACTTGTTCCTCTTAACCCCATGAGGGCTCTGCAATCCCCCTCCCAGTGCTCCCAGTAAGGTGGCTTACTGTTCCCCATCCCACTTCCAAGGGGGCACAGGAGCCGGTTTCCTGCTGCTGGGACAAAAATGCAGCTCTTTGATTAAACTGGCAGAAATGGTGTTTCTTTGTTCAGCTCTGTCAAGGAAGGTGAACAAGGTGGGAACCTCCCTTGGAATGGAAAATACGACCCCCTTCTCTCTGAGATGTTATAACTTTGAAATTATGGGGCTTTTAGGCAAAGCTGTGGGAACAGGAATACCAGTTCTTTACTGGTGTGTATTGTGAGAAACAAGTGAATGGAAGTTGACTTTTGCTGGATATTACATGAATTGATATTACATGATTGATTCTATTATTGATTAAATATTGGGATGTTAGTGTTGGGACAGTGATGTGTACTGTGGAGTGGGTGATGTGGTTGGGGTGGCCACCCAAGGGTGGGGCCCTGCCCTGGGTCAGCCCCACTGCACGGGGATGGCCATTGCCCAGCCCTGCTCTGCCCAGCCCCAGCTGGCAGCCAGCACCTCAGGGTCCCCCCTGTCCCCTTGGCTTTGATTGTGGCAGCTTTAGAGCTGCTGCAGAGGTGAGAATTGTGTGGGGGAAAAAGGCCGGCCTGTGGTTTGCTCAGCCCTTCAAGAAGCACAAACCCCAAAGGGAGCCCAAGCAGTGGCTCTGGGAGGGCCTTTGATGGTTTTCAGAGCAGGGCTGGCTGGAAACTCCCCATGTAGTTGCAGCTGAGAGGGAACCAGTCTGGAAATGCAGCAATTGATCATTTGTTCCTCTTGATAAGGGACTGAGAGAACCACAGACTACTGCATATCCCACAAGAATCTGCTCAACAGCCTGACCTGGGACCCTCCTTCTTGAACAAAACCTACAGCCTTCTGGAACCTAATAGAAAGAATGTTTGTGTTCAGGCTGGGGCCATCAGATAAGAGGGAAAAGCATGGAAATATTGAGCAGGGGTTCTGCTGGCGGCCATGGTGGGGCTGTGGGAAGTGACCCTGTGTGGATTCCAGGTGTCCCCAAAGCTGCTCCATCCCTGCCCTCCTCACCTGAGGGAAAGGCTGAGGCTTTGCAGGAATTGTGCTGTAAAGCCACCAGAGGTGCTGCTGTGGGCCCGAGACCTGCCTGGGGTCAGGCGCTGCCTTCCTTCCATCCGGGATCATGGAGAGCGGCCGCGGGTGTTGGGCAAGGCATGTACCAGGCCCCGGGACACTGCTACGCTGCCAGTGGGCACTGGGATCCAACCTGCTGCCTTGGCGGCTTCTGCCCGCTGCCGGTGGTGGTGCCGGGACCGATTGGTGCCCGTGAGTTGGCCAAAGGAGCGATTTCCCCTCCTGCCTCCCGTGCGAGGCCGCCATGGCCCCTGAGGGGATGGAGCTCGAGTGGGGCGCCCCCTGCTGGCCGGGAGTGCTCCCTGCAGCGCCCCCTGCTGGCCGGGAGTGCTCCCTGCAGCGCCCCCTGCTGGCCGGGAGTGCTCCCTGCAGCGCCCCCTGCTGGCCGGGAGTGCTCCCTGCAGCGCCCCCTGCTGGCCGCGGTTATCACTGCCACAAAAACCAACAGCGCTGTGCGGGAGGGAAAGTTCTGGGTTTGTGTTGTTGGTTCTGTTCTGGTTTATAAATTTCCCAGGAAAGAGCTGTAATTCCTTTTCCTGCACTTTGGCCTGGCAGCCCCAGAATCTTTGAAATTAAACACGTCCTTCCACATGGGTCTTCTTTCCATTCCAGGAACGTTCCCACATTCCTTGGCAGATATTTCTCATTTAAATGAGTTGCCAACTCCTGAGTTCCATCGTGGATGGGACAGACACTGCAAAAGCAGACAAGGTCAGGGAATTGGCCACCTCCTGTTCTTCCTTTTAATCCAGTTTGGCCACCAAGGGCCCTCTCCCCAGGTGGCACTTCTGGTCACCCAGCCACTCAGGAGCTGGCATTGGCAGAGTGTCACACTGTCCCCAGTGTGCCATGGCTGACAGACTGATGGACAGACAGGGCCCTATCTCAGCAAAAGCAAGCCTGACCCACCCCTGCCACACACAGCTGCTCCAAAATGTCTCCAGACATCAAACTTTTCCTGTCTCTGACACCCCACCCTGTGCCATGGCCTGATCCCAACTGTCCTGGCAAAGGGGGAGGCTCCGGAACGCCCACAGGGCCTTTGTGACATCCTGGTGTGGGGAACAGGGCAGAGGAGGGGTTTGGGACAGGGGACAAGGGAATCCAGAGCCTCGTGAAGGCACTTTGGCCATAGGAGCAAGGAAGGCCCAGGGCCCAGATAGGTTTGGGAAATGTTTGTGGTTTGTTCCTTTTTGGTGGCTTTCCCTGGAAATTGTTCCTTGTGTGACAATTTGGACCCTGAACCTTGTTGCTGTTGCTGTTGGTTTTATTCTCTCTCGTTGCTGTTTCAGGAAATTGTTCTTCTTTCAGTCCTTTGGGATCTTTGTGCCCCCACAGGGAGGGAGAGGGGCAGTTTTTGGTTGCAGCACAGACACGTGTTGGTGCCCGTGGGTGGGGACCCCCAGTGCCCCCCAGTTCCTGCCAGTGTCACAGCACATTCCCATAGATGTCACTGGGTTCCCGCTGTCGCCCCTGGTGTCCTTGCAGGTTCGCGTAGGTCACCTGAGGATCCTGGAGGGTGGTGGCACGGGTGGACACTGCAAGAGACACTGGCTTGGGATCTGGGTGGGGTGACACTCGTGGGTGACGTGTCCCTCTGTGTGTGTCCCCCCCCGTACTCACCCCCTGCCCTCTTGGTGACCACGACGTGGGTGTACAGCACCTGCCCCTCCTCTGGGGGGGGCGGGGGATCCGGGGGGACCCTGAGGGAATAAAGGGGATGTGGGGAAGGGAGTGGGAGATCTTCGGGGTTTGGGTAAAAGGGGAGAGGGTGGTTTGAACCCCCCACTCACCTTTCCTGATTCTTCCTGGCAGCTGCAGAGGAAAAAGTGGAAGGGTGACTGTGGGGTCCCAGGTCCCTGACCCCTCTCAGGATTCCTGAACCCCCACGGGACCCTCAATTTCTACAGGACCCTCAAACATCTCTGGAGACCCACAGAATTCATGAACATCCCCAGTACCCCCAACCAAGAACCCAAAGCCCAGCAGGGACAGAGAGCCCCCTAACACCCCCGGGGACCCTGATAGAACGCCAAACATCCCTGTAGAACACCCCAGGACCTCCCCAAACCCTACAGGACCCCAAGACGAGGTCACATTTCTGGGGGCCTCTACAGGTCCCTAGGACCCCCATTACCCAATTGTCACCCACCCACACGGTGCCACCAGTGCCAGGCCACAATGACACCCACGAGCAGGAGCAGGAACAAAAGGGCCCCACCGACCCCTGCGGCCACTGCAAGAAACAGAGGGGGACACAATGGGGTCACCCATTATTCTGGGGGTCCTTCATTCCCTGGTGACCCCGTGTGACCCCACCTGTGACCCAGGGTGAGCCAGGTGTCACATCCAGTTCCAGCTCTGGGCTGAGTGCCCGGAACACGCGGTGCCCGTCCTGTCCCAGCTGGTTGGTGGCCACGCACTGGTAGGTGCCCGAATGTCCCACATCGATGTCCCTGAGCTCCAGGAGGGGACCCCGGGCCACCTCCTGCCCATTGTGCAGCCAGGTGAAGGTGACAGGGGCTGAGCCCACCTGCACTGAGCAGTACAGGGTCATGTTGTCACCTGGGCGCACCTGGTGTGCCAGGGGACCGGGGGTGATGGTGGCATTGGCCACGGGCACTGTGGGGACAGAGACAAGGCTGAGGGCACAGGGAGGGTCTGGCAGCCCAGGTGGGAGGAGAGGGACGGGGGAATGGGTGTGATGGGGATGTTTGGGATGGGGTCACACCACAGAGGGGTGAGGGGACAAAGGGCAGAGGCGGAGCGACCCTAGAACGGTGTCTGGGGCACATGGAGGTGCCCAACCAGGGGATCCGGGGGATATCTGGGGTCTCCCCGTGCCCATCCCAGCACTCACTGAGCACCGTGACGCGGAGCCGGGCACTGCTCTTCCGCACAGACCCCCTCTCGGAGCGCACCTGGCAGCTGTAATTCCCCGAGTGGGAGACCCCCACGCTGGGCACCAGCAGCTGCGGGGACACCTTCGGGCCCCCCAGCACCTGCCCGTCCCGGTAGAACACGTGCAGGAGGGGGGCTGGGGGCCGCAGGGGGCTGGGGGTGCTGAGGCAGCTGAGAGTCAGGGGGGACCCCAGGGTGGGCTCGGTGGGACCCTCCAGCACCGGCAGCGAGAAGAGCTCAGGGAAGGAGAGGGGAGGTGAGGACTGTGACTCTGAGTCTGCTGGGAAGTGGCTGTGGGGGTGTCAGGAGATTGGAGTTCCAGCCGAGGGGGTGCTCACCGTGCACTGTCACTGTCACTGCTGCTGACCGTGACATAAAGGACCCCACCAAGCCCCTGCAGCTGTAGCGGCCACTGTGTGTCAGCTGCAGAGGGGACAGGGACAGCACGGTCCCATTGAGGGACCCCCCCAGATCCTTCTCGTCCTGGGAAAATCGCACCTCGGTGACCGTGCGGTTCCACTGGCCCCGGCAGCGCAGTGTCAGCGTGTCCCCCTCCAGCAGCGCCCGTGCTGGCACCTGCAGCACCAGCTCATCTGTGGGACAGAGGGTCCCATCTCACTGAGGGGCTCGAGACAGGTCCGAGGTTTGGTGCCCGTGGCACCAGGGACATCTGGGGTGCACTGGGATGCACTGGGAGGTCTCTGTGTGCAGGGCAAAGGCTCTCACCATCCATGGGGTGTGAGGTCACCCAGGGAGCAGAGCTAAACCAGACCTGTCAGGGGCCACCCAGATCATTTAAGATCCCCTCTCACCATTTACGACTCTCACGGGTGGGCTGCGCCCTGTGCTGGGTCGGTCACATTCATAGGTGCCACTCTCGGTGACAGTGAAGTGGTTGTGTCCCTGCTGCCCCCAACGCTGCCCGTCCTTGTACCAGGTGGTGGCACTGACCATCCCCGAGCCCCAGCAGGTCAGTGTCACTGGGTCCCACGTCACCGCCGGCCTCCAGGGGGGCTCCAGGAGGAGCTGGGTGGTCTGGGCACCTGTGGGTGACAGGGGACACCAGCCTGGCAGGGCCAGCGCGGGGCTGGGGACAGCGGGGTGGGGCCATGGCATCCCCTGAGGACTCACCAGCGAGGCCGAGGGTCTGTGCTGGAAGGGAGAAGGGACAGGGCTGGGTGGGGTTGGCACCGTGGGGACTGTAGCACGGGCACACAGGGTGTGGGGATGTCCCCAATCTTTCTCTGTGGTGGCACTGGTGTGGCACAGAGGTCTCGAGGACAGGGACACAGCAGCCAACCCCTGCTCAGGCATGGGGACCCCATGATGGCATAGGTCACCCCCACCAGCCCCACGGCCACATCCCCATGGCCCTGTGCTCATGATCCCATTCTGTTGGCACCTGCCCCCATGGCTCATCAACATGGTGCTTGTCCCCTTGTCCCTGTCCCTGCATCCCTGTGTCCCTGTCCCCACAGCTACCCCAGGCCCAAGGTTCCTTCTGCCACATCCTTGTCCCCACATCTCCATTCCCCTGTCCCTGTCCCTGCATCCCACTTCCCACATTACTGTCTCCCTCTTCCTGTCCCCAAAGCCACACCACAACTCTGGTCACACTGGGCGCCATGCCCTGCTGGTATTGGGAACCTCAGGGGAACCCCTGTGCCCCCCTGTGCCCCCTCCCCTCCCCATCTCTGGGGTGTCAGGCCCGTGCCGGGGGCACTCACCCCACAGGAGCAGTGCCACCTTCCCGGCCATCCCGCTGTCCCCAGCCATGTGCACTGGCTGTCACTCGCTGCTGTGGCCACCGCTGCCCTGGCTGGCGGCTCTTCGGATGAAGGGGAAGGAAGCGAGGTCAGGTCTCACCCTCGTGCGTAGGTGGCACCTGGTGGGGGCAGGGTGGCCACAAGCTGGGGACAGGATGGGTACAAGGTGGGACATGGGGTTCCCAGGAGTGGGGGCCCAGGAGGTTTTGGGAGCCAGGGATGGGTGTCCCGGTGAATGGTGGGTCCCGGAGGAATGGGGGGTCCCAGGGACGGGTTCCCTGGGGAATCAGGGTGCTGAGGAGGGGGAGTCACTGGGAATGGGGGTGCCATGGGAATGGGGATGCCCAGGGCTGGGGGGAGTCAGGGATGGGAGTGCCAGGGGAATGTGGGCTCCAGGGATTTGGAGTCACGGGTTGGGGATGCTGGGGGAATGGGGGCTCCTGTGGGAATAGGGGTCCCGTGGGAATGGGGGTCCTGGGAGGATCAAGGTGCTGGGGGAGGAGGATTTCAGGGGATGGAATGAAACGGAGAAAGTTCAATGGAATGAGATGCTGGGCCATGGAGATTCTGGGCAATGTCAGGATTGGGATGAGGTCCCAGGTTTGGGGGGACACAAGGAATGGGTGCCCCATGTTTGGGTGCCCAGGGAAATGGGAGTGCCAGGAGTGGGCAGTGGCTGGGTGGGCACAGTGGTCCTTGCCTGGGTGTCTCACTCAGATTTTGGGGTGACCCAAACCTCAGCACAGCCCCACACCTGCAGCACTCCAGGGTTGCCCTGGGGGTCTCTGTGTCCCTGCCCCACACACCCCTGGGTCAGGTCCCCCCCTTTCCTGGCTCATCCATCCCTGGCAAAACTTGATGCTCAATCGGTTGAGACTAAATTACACACCCATAGAAAAAAAGCTAAAATTTTTCCCACATCATTATTTTCTTAAAAAAAGTACAAACGCATCAAAAATCAAACGGACAAGGTATAGAATGCTCTGGTTTATAGAATCCATTGCTTTCCCAACAAGTCACTCACAATAAAAACACAAACAAATCACAATGAAAGGAGACTTTTATTCCCTTTAGCAGCCCATTGGTGCATCCCACAGCAGCGTTTGCTTGTGGATGACACAGAGTGTGGAATGTCCCTGAGTGTCCAACAGCTCCATGGGATTGTTCCCTGCCTGCTGGGCAGCAACCCTGCCCCCAAGGAAGCATTTTCTTGGGCCATCTTTAGGAACTCTCCCCATTTTTCTCATTCCCACAATGAAACTTGATTGACTTCCCATGGAGGATGGGGAGAAGCTCTGTCCATCCTTAGGACAGTGCACAGGAATCTGTGGAAATGACTCAGGCTCTGATTGCCTGGTAAATCCACTCCAGCCTGCCCTGAATTCCCCTGCCTGGGCACTCCCTGCTCCTGCTGTGACACCCCTCTTCCCCAGCCCCTCGTGCTCATTATTTCCACACTTCTCCCTCTCTTCTGGTGTGCACATCCAGAACAGAAACGTTCTTTCTGGAAGGTTCCAAGGTTTTGTTCATGAAGGGGTGTCCAGGTCAGGTTTTTGAGCAGATTGTTGTTGTCCTTGCAGTAGTTTTGTGGATTTCACAGTCCCTTGGGCAAAGGACAAAATGATCAATTGCTGCATTTCCAGGCTGGTTCCCTCACAGCTGCCCCTGCAGGAGCGGTTTCCAGCCAGCCCTGCTCTGAAAACCATCAAAGGCCCTCCCAGAGCCGCTGCTTGGGCTCCCTTTGGGGTTTGTGCTTCTTGCAGGGCTGAGCAAACCACAGGCAGGCCTTTTTCCCCCACACAATTCTCACCTCTGCAGCAGCTCTAAAGCTGCCACAATCAAAGCCAAGGGGACTGTGGGGACCCTGAGGTGCTGGCTGCCAGCTGGGGCTGGGCAGAGCAGGGCTGGGCAATGGCCATCCCCGTGCAGTGGGGCTGGCCCAGGGCTGGGCCCCACCCTTGGGTGGCCACCCCAACCACATCACCCACTCCACAGTACACATCACTGTCCCAACACTAACACCACCATATTTAATCAATAATAGAATCAATCATGTAATATCAATTCATGTAATATCCAGCAAAAGTCAACTTCCATTCACTTGTTTCTCACAATACACACCAGTAAAGAACTGGTATTCCTGTTCCCACAGCTTTGCCTAAAAGCCCCATAATTTCAAAGTTATAACATCTCAGAGAGCAGGGGGTCGTATTTTCCATTCCAAGGGAGGTTCCCACCTTGTTCAGCTTCCTTGACAGAGCTGAACAAAGAAACACCATTTCTGCCAGTTTAACCAAAGAGCTGCATTTTTGTCCCAGCAGCAGGAAACCGGGTCCTGTGCCCCCTTGGAAGTGGGATGGGGAACAGTAAGCCACCTTACTGGGAGCACTGGGAGGGGGATTGCAGAGCCACTAACACATGGGGGTTAAGAGGAACAAGTCTGATTTGGATTTATGTCTCAACATATGCTACCCCTGAGGTGAAAAATGACTCGATGGGTTGTCCATGTGCTGGGAACCCTGTCCCTGGTGAGGCTTCACACAACAGAAGATCAGGGGAGAGAAAGCTTCAGTGATCGGGCTGTGAGCGACCCCCACTGGCTGGTGGGACAGATGCCCAGGAAAAATGTCTGGGAAAAAATGCCCAGGAAATCGGGCTGTGGGAGGAGCCTTTGGAAATAAATGCAGCAAACAGTGACACAAGAGGAGCGTTTTGCTTTGGGTTTCTTGGAGGGATGAGGGGCTTGCTCGGAGGGTCAGCTTGACCCTCCTCCCCTGTGGGATTCACATTCTCTGAACCTGGGAGAAGCAGTGAGAGAAGCAAAAATGATCCAAACAATTCTTATCTCATTTTCTGCTCCTGTGCTGTTCACAAGTGGAATGCATTGTGGGGGATTGTTTACCTGAAAGGAGTTGGTGATTGGATTCTGGTGTGAGTGTTTTCAAACCAATTGAATCCAGGTGTGTGTTTGTGTCGGGACTGATGGCTGAGAGTCATGAGATTGTGTGCAGTGGAGTGCAGTTGAGTGCTTGGCAGATTCAGTTCAGAGACAATATAATATAGTATAATAAAGTACTTAATTAGCCTTGTGATAAGATGGAGTCAGATGCATCATTCCTCCTGGACATCAGGCAAAAATATCACCGATGCTCCCTGCCCTAGCCTTTTCTTCCTTGTGGTCCTTCTTCCCTGTCCACACCCGTTCTTCCCTGCTTTTCTGCTTCCCCGAGCCAGCTCACTCCTGCTCCTCCTGGACGTTCCTTCATTGGTTTCCCGACGGAGCGGATGCTGCCTGAACCCACCCACCTGCTGCCTCTGCCACGTTTCCCCTGCTGCCCACAGCACCGAGCCTGCTGCACCTGCCCACCGCAGCACCAGCCCACGGCAGCCAGCCCAGAGCCAGCAGTGCTGCAGCACCAGCCCGCAGCCAGCCCGCAGCAGCCAGCCTGCAGCCATCGCTGGCCGATGCCAGAGACACGCAGGTGCCATCCTTGGAGATCACACCCAGCCACTCACAAAGGCCATGTGGGCTGGCTGTGGCTTGCAGCACACACACTCCATCTGCCCAGCTGATGCCCACAGAGCGCCCGGGCTGCTTGTGGTAACGCTGTCCCTGTCCTCTGTTTCTCTCTCTGTCCTTTTCCCTTTCTACTCCCTTCTCTCCCCCTTTGGTAAGAGCACTTACCCTCCTTCATCAAGAAACAGTGCTCAGATATAATATAGCCATGTTTGTGCTTCATTTTCATCTGAGAAACCTCTCAGAAGGAATCCTCCCCAACTCCCCCTTTTACAGCGGGATGGGACAGGGGTAGTGGGAGGGGGAATGGGGAAGCCCTGGCTGTACTGCAAGCACTGTGGGGAGAGAATGGGGCAGTCACTGAGGGTACTTGGGCACTGGGATGGGGCTGGGGAGGCCCTGCAGGTACGAGGAAAGGGATGGGGGAGCCCTTGGGGGTAGTGGGAGAGGAAATGGGGAGCAGAGGGTGCCCTGTGTAGCCTCCCCCTGACCCATGACCACCTCCCTTGGAAGGATGGGCAAGCACAGGAGCCATGGAGGGAGCACCCCCAGTGTCACCCAGTGCCTCCTGCTTCCCAGAGCATCACAACTTCTGGTGTAGATTGTCATAGATGTCCCTGGGTTCCCACGGTTGCCATTGCAGCTCCATGTACGTCGCCTGAGGATCCTCCACTGAGGGTGCCAGGGGCTCTGGGGGTGCCCTGTGGGAATAAGGGGGTGTGTGGAAGGGGATGGGAGGTGCTGGGGGTTTGGGTAAAAGGTGTATCATGGCTGGAGCCTGCACTCACCTTTGCTGGTGCCTCCTGGCATCTGCAAAGGAAAACTGGAGGGGTGACTTTGGAGACCCAGGGGCCCCCATCCACCCTTGGGAATGCTGAACCACCACCGGACATACAATCCCCCCCAGGCCCCCCTAACACCCAGTGCCCCCAGAACCCAGAGCCTGGCAGGGAGGGAGACCCCTGACAGAACCCCCAATATCCCTGCACGACCCTCCAACACCTCCCCAGGGCTCTGAGCCATGGTCACTGGAGCTCAGCCTCTGCCAAGCCAGGGGTTGTGGGTGCCGCCCTCTGGCCCTCCTCTCTCTGGGGCTTGTCCCATCCCTCTCCATGACCCCTGTGCCCCCATTGTCACCCACCCCAGCGGTGCCACCAGTGCCAGGCCACAATGACACCCACGAGCAGGAGCAGGAACAAAAGGGCCCCACCGACCCCTGTGATCCCTGCAAGAGATAGAGGGGGACACAATGGGGTCACCCATTATTTCGGGGGTCCTGAACACCCCGGGGACGCCTTGTGACCCCACCTGTGACCCAGGGTGAGCCAGGTGTCACCTTCAGTTCCAGCTCAGGGCTGAGTGCCCGGAACACGCGGTGCCCGTCCTGTCCCAGCTGGTTGGTGGCCACGCACTGGTAGGTGCCTGAATGTCCCACATCGATGTCCCTGAGCTCCAGGAGGGGACCCTGAGCCACCTCGTGCCCGTTGTGCAGCCAGGTGAAGGTGACAGGGGCTGAGCCCACCTGCACTGAGCAGTGCAGCGTCACGTTGTCACCTGGGCACACCTGGTGTGCCAGGGGACCGGGGGTGATGGTGGCATTGGCCACGGGCACTGCAGGGACAGAGACAGGGCTGAGGGCACAGGGAGGGGTTGGCAGTTGGTGTGGGGGGAGAGGGACAGGGGGGATGGGTGTGATGGGGGATGTCGGGGATGGGGTCACAGCACAGAGGGGTGAGAGGACACAGGGCAGAGGTGGGGGAACACAAGAATGGTGTCAGGGAGACATGGACATACCCAGGCAGGGGATCCGGGGGATCTCTGGGGTCTCCCCGTGCCCATCCCCGCACTCACTGCCCACCGTGACACAGAGCCGGGCACTGCTCTTCTGCACAGCTCCCCCCTTTGGAGCGCACCTGGCAGCTGTAATTCCCCGAGTGGGAGACCCCCACGCTGGGCACCAGCAGCTGCAGGGACCCCTGCGGACCCCCAGCACCTGCCCATCCCGATAGAACATGTGCAGGAGGGGGCCTGGGGGCCTCAGTGGGCTGGGGGTGCTGAGGCAGCTGAGAGTCAGGGGGGACCCCTCGGTGGGCTCGGTGGGACCCTCCAGCACCGGCAGCGAGAAGAGCTCAGGGAAGGAGAGGGGAGGTGAGGACTGTGACTCTGAGTCCTCTGGGAATGGGCTTTGGGGCTGTCAGGAGGTTGGAGCTCTAGACATGGCGGTGCTCACCGTGCACTGTCACTGTCACTGGTGCCGATTCCCAAAACTTCTCTAACGCCCAGAGTTCCAACCAGCCCTTGCAGTGGTAGCTGCCGCTGTGGCTCCGCTGCAGAGGGGACAGGGACAGTTCGGTGCCATCGCGGAGTCCCCCCAGTTCCTTCCACTCATGATAGAAAGACACCCTGGTGACCGTGCGGTTCTGCCAGGCCCGGCAGCGCAGTGTCACCGTGTCCCCCTCCAGCAGCGCCCGCGCCGGCACCTGCAGCACCAGATCGTCTGGGGGACAGAGGGGTCCTGTCACACTGATGGCACCAGGACCCATCACTGGGTCACACCCAGGGCACCAGTGGCCTCCAATTCTAACACGATGTTCCCCCACATTGGGATGTTCTGGGATGTCCCCAGAGCAGGGGACAGGCTCTGGTCACACACGAGGTGACCCATGGAGGAGAGCCCACCCAGAGCCCTTGGGCTCCCCGCAGGTGCCAGGCTGGGGACACCCAAACACCCCTCACCGTGTGAGACTGTCACGGGGGGACTGCGCCCACTGCCGGGCCTGTCACAGGTGTAGGTGCCACTCAGGGTGACAGTGAGGCAGTCGATTCCCTGCTGCCACCAGCGCTGCCCGTCCCTGTACCAGGTGGTGTCACCAGCGGTCCCTGAGCCGTGGCAGGTCAGTGTCACCTGGTCCCACAGCACCGGTGGCCTCCAGGGGGCTCCAGGAGGAGCTGGGTGGTCTGGGCACCTGCGGATGACAGGGGACACCAGCCTGGCAGGGCCAGCGCGGGGCTGGGGACAGCGGGGTGGGGCCATGGCATCCCCCGAGGACTCACCAGCGAGGCCGAGGGTCTGGGCTGGAAGGGAAAAGGGACAGGGCTGGGTGGGGGTGGCACTGCAGGGACAGCGGCTCACGAGTTACAGGGTGTGGGGGCTGTCCCAAAACTGTCCCCATGGGGAGAGCAGTTCTTGTGGGTAAACGTGTCTGGGTGGTCCCCAAAAGATTTGGCGTGGCAGGGTGACATGTCTGTGTCACAGCCACCCGTGTGCCACATCCCTGTGGCACAGACACATTGGGAACAGGGACACTGAGGCCACCGTGGGCTGAGGCACAACATGGGGACACTGTGGGCACCCCGGGCACGAGGACACCACAGACACAGCCCATGCTGGCCCAGGTCACCACCACCAGCTCAAGATCCCATCCCCATCATCCCATCCCCATGGCCACATCCTCACCGTTCTTGTCCCCTTTTGTCCCTCCATCCCAGTTCCCTTGTACCTGACCCCAGAGCTACCTGAGCCCAAAGGTGCCACTCCCCACATTCCTGTCCCCACATCCCCATCCCCAAATTCCTGCCCCATGTTCCTGTCCCCAAAACCACCCTACATCCCCAGTCCCACCAAGGTCCGCTGTGGGTAACACGGACTGGCACTGCTGGCCTTGGGGACCTCAGGGGAACCCCTGTGCCCCCCTCTGCCCCCTCCCCTCCCCATCTCTGGGGTGTCAGGCCCGTGCCGGGGGCACTCACCCCACAGGAGCAGTGCCACCTTCCCGGCCATCCCGCTGTCCCCAGCCATGTGCACTGGCTGTCACTCGCTGCTGTGGCTGTCCCCTGGCTGGTGGCTCTTTGGATGAAGGGGAAGGAAGCGAGGTCAGGTCTCGCCCTCGTGCGTAGGTGGCACCTGGTGGGGGCAGGGTGGCCACAAGCTGGGCACAGGAAGGGGACGAGCTTGGGTGTGAAAAGTTGGGACATGGGGTTCCAAGGAGGCGGGTCTCAGGGTGTTTGGGGAGCCAGGGATGGGTGTCCAGGGGAATGGGGTGTCCCAGAGGAATGGGGTTTCCCAGGGATTGGGTCCCAGGGGATGGGGATGCTGAGGAGGGGGAGTCACTGGGAATGGGGGTGGGCCATGGGAAAGAGGGCCCTGGGAGGGTCAAGGTGCTGGGAAAAAGAGGATTGCAGAGGATGGAATGAAGAGGAGAGGGTTCCTTGGGAATGAGGTGCTGGGCCATGGAGATCCTGGGGAATGGCAGGGCTGGGATGGGGGTCCCAGGGCTGATGGGATATAAGGAATGTGCGTCCCATGGTTCAGTTCCCAGGGAAATGAGGGTGCCAGGGATGGGCAGTGGCTGGGTGAGACCGTGGGTCTCAGCTCCTTCCCTGGGTGCCTCAGATTTTGGGGTGATCCAGAGCACAGCACAATCCCCAGAAGGTGCTGGTGGCCTGGGGGTCACCCCAGACAGATTCTGAGGGTCTCCGGGACTCTGTCCTCACACTCCCAGGGACTTTTCCCTCTCTTTTTTTCCATTTTTATCATTTAACCCTTCAATTACACGAGCCCCCAGTTCATGCCTTGATTATCCTGGAGAGCACCTGAGCAGTGAATGGGCTGGGGGCAGCCCGGGGTGGGGGAAGCAGGGGTGAGGGGTCTGCAGGGAGGGCTGGGCAGGCTGTGGGGTTGGGGGTGTCTGGCTGTGCCCCCTCAACACTTTCACTTTCTCTCTCCTGCAGCAGAAGGAAGAGGCCGTTTGACACCTTTGTCACATTGTGGGGGCAGGTTCTGTCCTGGGGGAGCACATCTGGGGGGCTCCCGTCCTGAGGGGATGCTGTCCTAGGGGGGACACATGGTGGCGCAGGGGGTCCTGTCCTGGGGGATGGCAGCTCTGGGGGGGGTCCAGACTTCTCCATTCTTGCTCATCTCCTGCAGGATCTGAGCCTCCAAGAGCAGCTGGGGAATGGAGCCCAGGGCAGGAAGGAGAGCCCAAACTCTGCTCCTTGAAGCCAGCAGCCACCCAAGGATGGGGACCAGCCCTGGGCCAGCCCCACTGCACAGGGATGGCCATTGCCCAGCCCTGCTCTGCCCAGCCCCTGCTGGCAGCCAGCACATCAGGGTCCCCCCTGCCCCCTTGGCTTTGATTCTGGCAGCTTTAGAGCTGCTGCAGAGTGGAGAATTCTGTGAGGGGAAAAAGGCCTGCCTGTGGTTTGCTCAGCCCTGCAAGAAGCACAAACCCCAAAGGGAGCCCAAGCAGTGGCTCTGGGAGGGCATTTGATGGTTTTCAGAGCAGGGCTGGCTGGAAACCCCCCTATGCAAGGGCAGCTGTGAGGGAACCAGTCCGGAAATGCAGCAATTGATCGTTTTGTCCCTTTGCCCAAGGCACTGAGAGAAACCACAAAACTACTGCAAAGACAACAACAAACTGTTCAACAACCTGACCTGAGGCACACAGGGGCATTTCCACAGATTCCTGTGCACTGTCCCAAGGATGGACAGAGCTTCTCTCCATCCTCCATGGGAAGTCAATCAAGTTTCAAGGTGGGAATGAGAAAAACGTGGAGAGTTCCTAAAGATGGCCCAAGAAAAGGCTTCCTTGGGGGCTGGGTTGCTGCCCAGCAGGCAGGGAACAATCCCATGGAGCTGTTGGACACTCAGGGACATTCCACACTCTGCGTCATCCACAAGCAAACGCTGCTGTGGGATGAACAAGGGGCTGCTAAAGGGAATAAAAGTCTCCTTTCATTGTGATTTGTTTGTGTTTTTATTGTGAGTGACTTGTTGGGAAAGCAATGGATTCTCTAAACCAGAGCATTTTATACCTTGCCAGTTTGATTTTTGCCAAATTTGTACTTTTTTTGGGGAAATAATGGTGTGGGAAAAATTTTTGCTTTTATTCTATGAATGTGTAATTTTGTCCCAACCAATTGGGCATCAAGTGTTGCCTGGGATGGCTGAGCCAGGAAATGGGGGGACCTGACCCAGGGGTGTGTGGGGCAGGGACACAGAGACCCCCAGGGCAACCCTGGGGTGCTGCAGGTGTGGGGGCTGTGCTGGGCTCTGGGTCACCCCAAAATCTGAGATACTCTGGGAAGGAGCTGTGACCCCTGTGCCCACCCACCAACTGCCTACACCTGGAAGTGACATTTCCCTGGGCACCCAACCAAGGCATCCCCATTCCTTGTGTCCCCCCAACCCTGGGACCTCCATCCCAGTACTGACACTCCCCAGGATCTCCATGGCCCAGCACCTCATTCCCAAGGAACCCTCTCCTGTTCATTCCATCCCCTGCAATCCTCCTTCCCCCAGCACCTTGATCCTCCCAGGACCTCCATTCCAACAGGACCCCATTCCCATTCCCCATTCCTCCGTTCCCACTGGAGACACCATTCCTCCATCATCCCCATCCCGTGACTCCAAATCCCTGGAGCCCACGTTCCCCTGGCACTCCCATCCCTGACTCCCCCCAGCCCTGGGCACCCCCCATTCCTCTGGGATGCCCCATTCCCCTGGACACCCATCCCTGGCTCCCCAAATCCCCTGAGCCCCCACTCCTGAGAAACCCCATGTCCCACCTTGTCCCACCCAGCCTTCTCCCCATCCTGTGCCCAGCTTGTGGCCACCCTGCCCCCACCAGGTGCCACCTACACACGAGGGTGAGACCTGACCTCGCTTCCTTCCCCTTCATCCGAAGAGCCACCAGCCAGGGGACAGCCACAGCAGCGAGTGACAGCCAGTGCACATGGCTGGGGACACCGGGATGGCTGGGAAGGTGGCACTGCTCCTGTGGGGTGAGTGCCCCTGGGCACGGGCCTGGCACCATGGGGATGGGGAGGGGAGGTGGCACAGGGGGGCTGTGGGGTCCCCTGAGGTTCCCAATGCCAGCAGTGCCAGAGCATGAGGTGACCAGAGCCATGGGGTGGCTTTGGGGACAGTAGAGAGGGGACAGGAATGTGAGGACATTAATAAGGGGACAGAGATTTGGGGAGGCATCATGGGGCTGGTGTGGGTGACCTGGGCCAGCACGGGGTGGCCGTGACGTCCCCAGTTCAGGAGTGTCCACAGTGTCCTTGTGTCCTGCCTGAGCAAGGGCTAGACAAGGTATTTCTGTCCCCAAGGGGTCCATGTCACACAAGGACACTTTAGGGACAGCCCCCAAACCCTGTACCCCGTGTGCCTCTGTCCCTGCGGTGCCACCCCACCCAGCCATGTCCCTTCTCCCTTCCAGCCCAGACCCTCGGCCTCACTGGTGAGTCCTCGGGGGATGCCATGGCCCCACCCCGCTGTCCCCAGCCCCGCGCTGGCCCTGCCAGGCTGGTGTCCCCTGTCACCCACAGGTGCCCAGATGTCCCAGCTCCTCCTGGAGCCCCCCTGGAGGCCGGCGGTGCTGTGGGACCAGGTGACACTGACCTGCCAGGGCTTGGGGACCGCCGGTGACACCACCTGGTACAGGGACGGGCAGCGCTGGTGGCAGAAGGGAGGCGACCATGTCACTGTCACCCTGAGTGGCACCTACACCTGTGACAGACCCGGCAGCGGGCACAGCCCACCTGTGACAGTCTCACACGGTGAGGGGTGTTTGGGTGTCCCCAAGCTGGAACCCACAGGGAACCCGAGGGCTCTGGGTGGGCTCCACTCCATGGGTCACCTCCTGTGTGACCAGAGCCTGTCCCCTGCTCTGGGGACATCCCAGAGCATCCCAGTATGGGGGAACGCCATGTTTGAATTGTGGACCCCTGGTGCTCAGGGTGTGACTCAGTGTGGGGTCCCGGTGCCATCAGCTCTGACAGGACCCCTCTGTCCCCCAGACTGGCTGGTGCTGCAGGTGCCAGTGCGGGAGCTGCTGGAGGGGGACATGGTGACACTGCGCTGCCGGGGCTGGAGGAACCGCACGGTCACCTCGGTGTCCTACCGCGAGAGGGAGAAACTGAGGGAGCCCCACGGTGGGACCGAGCTGTCCCTGTCCCCTCTGCAGCTGCACCACAGCGGCAGCTACAGCTGCAAGGTCCTGGTGGGATCCTGGGTGTTGCATGAGTCAGCACCGGTGACAATGACAGTGCACGGTGAGCACCCCAGAGCACCCCAGTGTGGGGAGAGCTCCGTGTTGGGATTGGGGGTCCCTGGTGATCGGGGTGTGACCCAATGGGGGGATCCCCATGAAAACGGGACCCCCGGTGTGACAGGACCCCCGTGTCCCACAGCCAGGTTAGAGTTGCAGGTGTCGGCGCGGGAGCTGCTGGAGGGGGACACGGTGACACTGCGCTGCCTGCGCTGGCAGAACAACCCGGTCACCGGAGTGCGATTCTATCATGGGGACGAGGAGGTGGGGAGGCCCCTCAATGGGGCCGAGCTGTCCCTGTCCCCTCTGCAGCAGAACCACAGCGGCCACTACAGCTGCGGGGGCCGGGTGGACTCCGGAGTGTCACCGTGGGCACAGTCGGCACCAGTGACAGTGACAGTGCACGGTGAGCACCCCCTCGGCTGGAACTCCAATCTCCTGACACCCCCACAGCCACTTCCCAGCAGACTCAGAGTCACAGTCCTCACCTCCTCTCTCCTTCCCTGATCTCTCCCCGCTGCCGGTGCTGGAGGGTCCCCCCGAGCCCACCCTGGGGTCCCCCTGACTCTCAGCTGCCTCAGCACCCCCAGACCCCTACGGCCCCCAGCCCCCCTCATGCACGTGTTCTACCGGGACAGGCAGGTGCTGGGGGTCCCACAGGTGTCCCCGCAGCTGCTGGTGCCCAGCGTGGGGGTCTCCCACTCAGGGAATTACAGCTGCCAGGTGCGCTCTGAGGGGGGGGCTGTGCGGAAGAGCAGTGCCCGGCTCCGCGTCACGGTGCGCAGTGAGTGCGGGGATGGGCACGGGGAGACCCCAGAGATCCCCCGGATCCCCTGCCTGGGTACGTCCATGTCCCCCTGACTCCATTCTAGGGTCGCTCCACCTCTGCCCTGTGTCCCCTCACCCCTCTGTGGTGTGATCCCACCCCCAACAACCCCCCCACACCCATCCCCCCTGTCCCTGTCCCCCCACACCAGCTGCCAGACCCTCTCTGTGCCCTCAGCCCTGTCTCTGTCCCTGCAGTGCCCGTGGCCAATGCCACCATCACCCCCGGTGCCCTGGCACACCAGGTGTGCGCAGGAGACCCCGTGACCCTGCACTGCTCGGTGCAGGTGGGCTCAGCCCCTGTCACCTTCACCTGGCTGCACAATGGGCAGGAGGTGGCCCGGGGTCCCCTCCTGGAGCTCAGGGACATCGATGTGGGACATTCGGGCACCTACCAGTGCGTGGCCACCAACCAGCTGGGACAGGACGGGCACCGCGTGTTCCGGGCACTCAGCCCTGAGCTGGAACTGGAGGTGACACCTGGCTCACCCTGGGTCACAGGTGGGGTCACACGGGGTCACTGGGGTGTTCAAGACCCCCAGGGTTCAGGGTGACCCTGATCTGTCCCCCTCTGTCCCCAGCAGTGGCTGTGAATGTCGGCAGGACCCTCCTGTTCCTGCTCCTGCTCCTGGCTGTCATCGGGGGCTGTCACTGGTGGCACCGCCAGGGTGGGTGACAGTGCGGGGGGATGGGGGTCCTGGAGTGAGGGGAACCCCCAGAGTGGGGGCAGAGATCAGGGATCCAGTGGGAATTGGGGCTGCCATGGGGATTTGGGGGTCCTGTGGGTGGTTGGGGATGCCGAGGTCCCAGGCAGGTTCAGATCTCCCGGTATCCCCTCGGTCACCCCCTCCCATTTTCCTGGCAGCTGCCAGGAATCCCCCAGAAAGGTGAGTGGGGGTCTGGGGCTGGGACTCCCCTTTCCCCGTCCCCAGACATCACTGAGACCCCCCCTTATCCCCACAGGACCCCCCCAGAGGAGGGGGCAGTGCTGGACCCCCACACCGTTGCCACCGAGTGGGCCAGGGTTG